>NC_079439.1:1437238-1559738 GCF_903798145.1 Danio aesculapii
TGATTCTAGCATGAATTAGCATATTACTTGCATGATTCTAGCATGAATTAGCATGTTACTAGCATGATCCTAGCATCAATTAGCATGTTACTACCATAACTCTAGCATGAATTAGCATTGTTACTAGCATGATTCTAGCATGAATTAGCTTGTTACTAGCATGATTCTAGCATGAATTAGCATGTTACTAGCATGATTCCAACATGAATTAGCATGTTACTAGCATGATTCTAGCATGAATTAGCATGTTACTACCATGATTTTAGTGTGAATTAGCATGCTACTAGCATGATTCTAACATGAACTACCATGTTACTAGCATGATTCTAGCATGAATTAGCATGTTACTACCATGATTTTAGTATGAATTAGCATGCTACTAGTGTGATTCAAGCATGAATTAGCATGTTACTAGCATGATTCTAGAATGAATTAGCAAGTTACTAGCATGATTCTAGCATGAATTAGCATATTACTAGCATGATTCTAGCACGAATTAGCATGTTACTAGCATGATCCTAGCATCAATTAGCATGTTACTACCGTGAGTCTAGCATAAATTAGGATGTTACTAGCATGATTCTAGCATGAATTAGCTTGTTACTAGCATGATTCTAGAATGAATTAGCATGTTACTAGCATGATTTTAGTATTAAATAGCATGATTCTAGCATGAATTAGCATGTTACTAGCATCATTTTAGCATGAATTAGCATGTTACTAGCATGATTCTAGCATGAATTAGCATGTTGTTAGCATGATTCCAGCATGAATTAGCATGTTACTAGCATGATTTTAGAATGAATTAGCATGTTATTAGCTTGATTCTACCATGAATTAGCACGTTACTAGCATGATTCTAGCATGAATTAGCATGTTACTAGCATGATTGTAGCATGAATTAGCATGTTACTAGCATGATTCTAGCATGAATTAGCATGTTGTTAGCATGATTCCAGCATGAATTAGCATGTTACTAGCATGATTTTAGAATGAATTAGCATGTTATTAGCTTGATTCTACCATGAATTAGCACGTTACTAGCATGATTCTAGCATGAATTAGCATGTTACTAGCATGATTGTAGCATGAATTAGCATGTTACTAGCATGATTCTAGCATGAATTAGCATTGTTACTAGCATGATTCTAGCATGAATTAGCTTGTTACTAGCATGATTCTAGCATGAATTAGCATGTTACTAGCATGATTCCAACATGAATTAGCATGTTACTAGCATGATTCTAGCATGAATTAGCATGTTACTACCATGATTTTAGTGTGAATTAGCATGCTACTAGCATGATTCTAACATGAACTACCATGTTACTAGCATGATTCTAGCATGAATTAGCATGTTACTACCATGATTTTAGTATGAATTAGCATGCTACTAGTGTGATTCAAGCATGAATTAGCATGTTACTAGCATGATTCTAGAATGAATTAGCAAGTTACTAGCATGATTCTAGCATGAATTAGCATATTACTAGCATGATTCTAGCACGAATTAGCATGTTACTAGCATGATCCTAGCATCAATTAGCATGTTACTACCGTGAGTCTAGCATAAATTAGGATGTTACTAGCATGATTCTAGCATGAATTAGCTTGTTACTAGCATGATTCTAGAATGAATTAGCATGTTACTAGCATGATTTTAGTATTAAATAGCATGATTCTAGCATGAATTAGCATGTTACTAGCATCATTTTAGCATGAATTAGCATGTTACTAGCATGATTCTAGCATGAATTAGCATGTTGTTAGCATGATTCCAGCATGAATTAGCATGTTACTAGCATGATTTTAGAATGAATTAGCATGTTATTAGCTTGATTCTACCATGAATTAGCACGTTACTAGCATGATTCTAGCATGAATTAGCATGTTACTAGCATGATTGTAGCATGAATTAGCATGTTACTAGCATGATTCTAGCATGAATTAGCATGTTACTAGCATGATTCTAGCATGAATTAGCATGTTACTAGCATGATTCTAGCATAAATTAGCATGTTACTAGCATGATTCTAGCATGGATTAGCATGTTACTAGCATGATTCTAGCATGAATTAGCATTTTACTAGCATGAATTAGCATGTTACTAGCATGATTCTAGCATGGATTAGCATGTTACTAGCATGAATTAGCATGTTACTAGCATGATTCTAGCATGGATTAGCTTTTTACTAGCATGATTCTAGAATGAATTAGCATGTTACTAGCATGATTTTAGTATTGAATAGCATGATTCTAGCATGAATTAGCATGTTACTAGCATCATTCTAGCATGAATTAGCATGATTCTAGCATGAATTATCATGTTATTAGCATGATTCTAGTATGAATTAGCATACTATTAGCATGATTCTAGTATGAATTAGCATGTTACTAGCACGATTCTAGCATGAATTAGCATGTTACTAGCATGATTCTAGAATGAACTAGCATGCTACTAGCATCATTCTAACATGAATTAGCATGTTATTAGCATGATTCTAGCATGAATTAGCATGTTATTAGCATGATTCTAGTATGAATTAGCATGCTACTAGCATGATTCTAGTATGAATTAGCATGTTACTAGCATGATTCTAGCATGAATTAGCATGTTACTAGCATGATTCTACCATGAATTAGCATGTTACTAGCATGATTCCAACATGAACTACCATGTTACTAGCATGATTCTAGAATGAATTAGCATGTTACTACCATGATTTTAGTATGAATTAGCATGCTACTAGCGTGATTCAAGCATGAATTAGCATGTTACTAGCATGATTCTAGAATGAATTAGCAAGTTACTAGCATGATTCTAGCATGAATTAGCATATTACTAGCATGATTCTAGCACGAATTAGCATGTTACTAGCATGATCCTAGCATCAATTAGCATGTTACTACCATGAGTCTAGCATGAATTAGCACGTTACTAGCATGATTCTAGCATGAATTAGCTTGTTACTAGCATGATTCTAGAATGAATTAGCATGTTACTAGCATGATTCTAGCATGAATTAGCATGTTGTTAGCATGATTCCAGCATGAATTAGCATGTTACTAGCATGATTTTAGAATGAATTAGCATGTTATTAGCTTGATTCTACCATGAATTACCACGTTACTAGCATGATTCTAGCATGAATTAGCATGTTACTAGCATGATTGTAGCATGAATTAGCATGATTCTAGCATGAATTAGCATGTTACTAGCATGATTCTAGTATGAATTAGCATTTTACTATCATGATTCTAGCATAAATTAGCATGTTACTAGCATGATTCTAGCATAAATTAGCATGTTACTAGCATGATTCTAGCATGGATTAGCAGGTTACTAGCATGATTCTAGCATGAATTAGCATGTTACTTGCATGAATTAGCATGTTACTAGCATGATTCTAGCATGGATTAGCATGTTACTAGCATGAATTAGCATGTTACTAGCATGATTCTAGCATGGATTAGCATGTTACTAGCATGAATTAGCATGTTTCTAGCATGAATTAGCATGTTACTAGCATGATTCTAGCATGGATTAGCATGTTACTAGCATGATTCTAGCATGAATTAGCATGTTTCTAGCATGAATTAGCATGTTACTAGCATGATTCTAGCATGAATTAGCATGTTACTAGCATGATTCTAGCATGAATTAGCATGTTACTAGCATAATTCTAGCATGAATTAGCATGTTACTAGCATAAATTAGCATGTTACTAGCATGATTCTAGCATGAATTAGCATGTTACTAGCATGAATTAGCATGTTACTAGCATGATTCTAGCATGGATTAGCATGTTACTAGCATGAATTAGCATGTTACTAGCATGATTCTAGCATGGCTTAGCATGTTACTAGCATGAATTAGCATGTTTCTAGCATGAATTAGCATGTTACTAGCATGATTCTAGCATGGATTAGCATGTTACTAGCATGAATTAGCATGTTTCTAGCATGAATTAGCATGTTACTAGCATGATTCTAGCATGAATTAGCATGTTACTAGCATGATTCTAGCATGAATTAGCATGTTACTAGCATGAATTAGCATGTTACTAGCATGATTCTAGCATGGATTAGCATGTTACTAGCATGAATTAGCATGTTACTAGCATGATTCTAGCATGAATTAGCATGTTACTAGCATAAATTAGCATGTTACTAGCATGATTCTAGCAAGAATTAGCATGTTACTAGCATGATTCTAGCATGAATTAGCATGTTACTAGCATGATTCTAGCATGAATTAGCATGTTACTAGCATGATTCTAGCATGAATTAGCATGTTACTAGCATAAATTAGCATGTTACTAGCATGATTCTAGCATGAATTAGCATGTTACTAGCATGAATTAGCATGTTACTAGCATGATTCTAGCATAGATTAGCATGTTACTAGCATGAATTAGCATGTTACTAGCATGATTCTAGCATGGCTTAGCATGTTACTAGCATGAATTAGCATGTTTCTAGCATGAATTAGCATGTTACTAGCATGATTCTAGCATGGATTAGCATGTTACTAGCATGAATTAGCATGTTTCTAGCATGAATTAGCATGTTACTAGCATGATTCTAGCATGAATTAGCATGTTACTAGCATAAATTAGCATGTTACTAGCATGATTGTAGCATGAATTAGCATGTTACTAGCATGATTCTAGCATGAATTAGCATGTTACTAGCATGATTCTAGCATGAATTAGCATGTTACTAGCATAAATTAGCATGTTACTAGCATGAATTAGCATGTTACTAGCATGATTCTAGCAAGAATTAGCATGTTACTAGCATGATTCTAGCATGAATTAGCATGTTACTAGCATGATTCTAGCATGAATTAGCATGTTACTAGCATGAATTAGCATGTTACTAGCATGATTCTAGCATGGATTAGCATGTTACTAGCATGAATTAGCATGTTACTAGCATGATTCTAGCATGAATTAGCATGTTACTAGCATAAATTAGCATGTTACTAGCATGATTCTAGCAAGAATTAGCATGTTACTAGCATGATTCTAGCATGAATTAGCATGTTACTAGCATGATTCTAGCATGAATTAGCATGTTACTAGCATGATTCTAGCATGAATTAGCATGTTACTAGCATAAATTAGCATGTTACTAGCATGATTCTAGCATGAATTAGCATGTTACTAGCATGAATTAGCATGTTACTAGCATGATTCTAGCATAGATTAGCATGTTACTAGCATGAATTAGCATGTTACTAGCATGATTCTAGCATGAATTAGCATGTTACTAGCATAAATTAGCATGTTACTAGCATGATTCTAGCAAGAATTAGCATGTTACTAGCATGATTCTAGCATGAATTAGCATGTTACTAGCATGATTCTAGCATGAATTAGCATGTTACTAGCATGATTCTAGCATGAATTAGCATGTTACTAGCATAAATTAGCATGTTACTAGCATGATTCTAGCATGAATTAGCATGTTACTAGCATGAATTAGCATGTTACTAGCATGATTCTAGCATAGATTAGCATGTTACTAGCATGAATTAGCATGTTACTAGCATGATTCTAGCATGGCTTAGCATGTTACTAGCATGAATTAGCATGTTTCTAGCATGAATTAGCATGTTACTAGCATGATTCTAGCATGGATTAGCATGTTACTAGCATGAATTAGCATGTTTCTAGCATGAATTAGCATGTTACTAGCATGATTCTAGCATGAATTAGCATGTTACTAGCATAAATTAGCATGTTACTAGCATGATTGTAGCATGAATTAGCATGTTACTAGCATGATTCTAGCATGAATTAGCATGTTACTAGCATGATTCTAGCATGAATTAGCATGTTACTAGCATAAATTAGCATGTTACTAGCATGAATTAGCATGTTACTAGCATGATTCTAGCAAGAATTAGCATGTTACTAGCATGATTCTAGCATGAATTAGCATGTTACTAGTATGATTCTAGCATGAATTGGCTTGTTACTAGCATAATTCTAGCAGGAATTAGCATGTTACTAGCATGATTCTAGCATGAATTAGCAGGTTACTAGCATGATTCTAGCATGAATTAGCATGTTACTAGCATGAATTAGCCTGTTACTAGCATGATTCTAGCATGAATTAGCATGTTACTAGCATGATTCTAGCATGAATTAGCATGTTACTAGCATGATTCTAGCATGAATTAGCATGTTACTAGCATGATTCCAGCATGAATTAGCATGTTGCTAGTCATTGCTTGCATGTGAACCATACAGGATTTATGGTGTGCTAGCATGAGTCAAACAAGCCAACCCCCGCTTCTCTACGATGTTCTGATGCTGAGATATAGCTGCTGTCATATCGTTGCTAGGTTAGTCTGTTTTGTTGCTATGGAGTTGATTGACAGCTTAGACTGATGATGTATCAAAGCTTCTTGCCAGTATGAACAGTTAAAAACAACCCCCATGTCTCTATAACACTGCAGCAGGACGATATCAATCTGGGCCTCTATAATGGCAGTCTATGGGACAGTTGCTAGGGTGCAATCTCTGGTCGTTAGGGTGTGGCTAGAAAGTTAAAAGGCCATCAGTGATTGGCTGCTGGCTAGACTGAGTTAAATGAGCTCAGCCATTAGTCTCTATGACAGTCTGATGCAGAGTTATGAGCTCACAAAGTTTGATCCAATGTAAAGTCAATGAGCATCATTTGCAATGGAAGTCTATGGGACAGTTTCTAGGGTCCAAAAGTGGTTGCTAGGGCGTGGCTAGAAAGTTTAAAGCTCATCAGTTATTGGCAGTTAGGTAGTCTGAGTTAAATGAGCCCAGTTAGAAGTCTGTGTGACATTCTGACGCAGAGTTATGAGGTCACAAAGTTTGGTCCAATGTTACGTCTATGGGATTTTTTCGGTGGTCCCGGGACGTTTTTCGGAAAACCGAAAGTCGGATCAGTCTGAGGAGATATAGCAATCCGAGTCCGAATAGTTCGGAGGTCTGGTGCGAGTTTGGTGGTCATAGCTTGAAAGCTCTAGGAGGAGATAGAGTTAGAAATTTAGTCTCAGAAGAATAATAATAAAAAAAAAATAATAATAAGTTTAAATAGGATAACAGTAGTCTGGCTTGCTACACAAGCCAGCCTAATAATAACAATGTAAAGGTTCATGATATTACTAGCCTTTCCTGCAAAAATGTACATTTGAAAATTCCTGCATAACACCAATAGCCTAATTACTATTAAAATGAACTTTTATATGCTTCAGAATTACCTTTTGATGCTTCACTCATTTTTATTGGCCATTTTTTGTTTCAAGAATATGGTCCAAGATATATATTAAAGGTTAATTGAAAATGTTTTCCTATTTAACAACAATACAGTGGGTCAATAGTGAAGGATGACTTCACTTACATCAGATTCTTCTGCCTTAATGCCTTCTTCAGTGAGTTATTTTCACAATGTATGTTGGCACAGCAGTCGAAATTGGACAAATGATCTCGTGTATGAGATAAATTCTGGACCTTTGTCGGTGGGGCTGGGTCCCCCCGGATACGGACCTAAATGTAGAATCTAAAAAATATAAGAAAGTGAATTAAAAAATGGAACATATAACATTTATTCGCGCTTTTACCGAAAGTAGATGAAACAGCGCCTCCTGCTGTTGAATGACCTGCAATGCTGCTGTGGCTGCTGCGCGTGCGCACCTTCAGTGAGCGGGGTTTGTGTGTAAGTATGAGCGGCGGTAGGTCGGTGGAGTGTGAACGGGTGTGAGAGACTCTGAAAGCCAGCAAACCGCTGCAAATAAATCGGCGACCGGGACCGGCGCTGGAGCTCATACCGCCGGGAGAGGCGGAGCAGGAGGCCTCTCTTTGCGGGACTCGGGCGGAGTGGGGCCATGGCGCGGGACTATGATTACCTGTTCAAGCTGCTCATCATCGGGGACAGCGGTAAGGAAGTACCGAGGATGAACGAAGGAACCAGGCCGCGATTCGAGCACAGCGACATTACACGCCCTCCAGGGATTATTTGCGCTGGATGTAAACTTTATACACGCGTTGATTAATTTAACACATTATAAATGACATTAGAGTAGTTTATTTCTGATTTATCTGACAAGCAGACTGATGTTATGGGCTTGTCAACTGAGTTTAGTTACAGCCATTCAGTCTGACTGTTTGGAAATTACTAGTAGTTTTAAAATATCTGGGATTAAGTAGTAAGATTTTATTTTCTCATGTAATTAATTGTGTTAAACATTTATAATTCTCTTTCTGGGACTTAAGATTAAATGTTCAGCGTCATTAACATGTACTCGAGTGATTATTTGCAGTGTCTGTAATCTTTATACAGATCTTGATTAATTGAAAGTATTTTAAAATGACATTATAATGGTTTATTTGTACTTTAGATGATGAGCAGATCGAATGGAGCTGCTAAGAGTTTATTTAACGTAACTCTGTGTTTTCATATTACTCTTGGTTTTTAAATATTAATGTAACAGTGACCTGTTTATTAGTAAGCTAAGATTACGTAGTAAGCTTTTATTGTATCATGTCATGAGAAATCTTTCTTTATATTCAGATGTTAATGATAATGCTTTGTGTATGTACAGCTATAGTAAAGTTTAATTTTAATTATTTTGAATATTGATATTGTGTTAGCTTTTATTAATCAGAACTGTATTTTTCATAAAATAATCTTATGGAGTAAATAAATGTCATTTAGAGTATGTAAATTATTCTAATCATTGCTGTTGTGTTAAAGTGACAAATGTCTGAAAACATGCCACCCTTTTGCCATTTTCATGCATGCATTAAAAAATCCACTAAATAGCAATGAGTTTGAGTAACCACTGAAGACATTTCTTCCACATTCAAAATCAGTATTGTGATTTAAAGAATGTATTTTTGCACACAATAAAAATAAGGGGACGTATTATCTGACATAAGATGAATTTTTAGACCACAAAGTACCTATGTTTTACCTTCAGAAGTGTTAATAAATCAATATTAAGTGGATTAACCCTGATTTTTAATGAAAACATTCATTATTCTGATCAGTTGTCAACTTTAGAAAGCGTATAATCTTTGAAGTGCATATATGTGAAGTGCATGCATATAAAAGTATAGTTATAAACACAGAGATTATGAATGTTTTTTATTTATTTGGGTTAAAGATGTTTTTTTCTGTCTTTCCCGCAGGTGTTGGCAAAAGTAGTTTACTGCTGAGATTTGCTGATAACACTTTTTCAGGTAGGAGCAGCACATCACGTGTGTTTTTTACAAACATTAACAGTACACAGGGTTAGTAGTGTAAAGGAGCCACATTACTGATAATAAAACTGACTACAAACACAGTCACCACTAGGCCTGGCATGATATCTATTGTTGTGGTTCGTTATATTGCACCAATTGTTTTGCGATAAACAATATTATTGTCATTTTAAGACCATTTTAACACTAATATCATCACAATGCAAGAACACTCTTCCAAAGAGCACATAATTAATCATTCTCAAGAATATTTCATTAAATATAGTCATTTTAGCAATTTAATAATGAGGCATTGTCATCAGAATGTGAAGACGTGTATATCCTAAACAAATAAATAATAATAATAAATGTTAGAAAAAAGTGCCACGTAAAAAGAACCAGAAAAAAGTAATTTAGTATAAGTAAATTTACTACACATTTGTGTTGGGTTGTTTGCTGCCTTGACTGTAATTGCACATTTTTAATTATCATGTTTACAGGTAGCTACATCACCACAATTGGAGTGGACTTCAAGATCCGCACAGTGGAAATAAACGGGGAGAAAGTCAAGTTGCAGATTTGGGATACAGCAGGCCAGGAGAGATTCAGGACAATCACCTCCACGTGAGTGACTCCTTAAAATAAATAAGAATGAAACTTGATATATGGTAGGGCCGTGCGATTAATTGAAAACCTATCAAAATCACCATTTGGACATGCACAGTTTTTAAATCACTTTACTGCATGATTTTCCCGGAGGATGGTATTTGAACCAATCATAACACAGCGCGCCTAAAGAGCGGGAGAACAGGAGACTGAATATCCTGCGTATACAGTGATGATGAGTTCAGCACAGGAGGACTGAGTGCTAAAAAGTCAACATCTGTGGTGTGGGATTAAGTTACTTTGGATACAGGAAGGCTGGTGTATTGCAGAACCAGGTCATTTGTAAGTCAGTCATATATTCCGTCTGAAAGCACGTGGAAAGTGTGAGCATGTCGCTTCCTTCAGCGTTTCAACATGCTTTGCAGTTGCTTTGTCGTCGCTCAGTGACCATCAAGCGTTTTTTCAGAGGATGACAAACTCACAAAGCATTGCTGCAGCTCTGATGCAAGTTTTATGTATGGAGATATTTAAAAAGCACTGGGTGTTCGCGTGTTTCTGATATTTGGTCAAGCAAAAAAAAAAAATAGCACTTTTACGACGGTCCCTTACTGAGAGATTAGCTCAGCGCGAGCTCTCTCTGGCTAAATGCATATTGCGACTGCTCAAGCAGTGCTCGTAATATCGAGTGAAAAAAGAAAGACAGCTGTGAAACATAACCTGCTTTGTCTTTTCTGTAGGGAATACAGTTTAGATCTTTTTAGGGTAAGAGGTTTTTTAGTTAATGCTGTCCGTCACTGAATGTGTCAGGAATACCGAAAACAAAACCAACTTAACCCCGCTGTCTTTCTCTGGCTCAGCGCCAGACAAGACACCAGCACCAGGGACTTTACGGTTCGCACTTCAAAACGGAACAAAAGTAGGATTCTGTAACGTTAGTGATTTACCGTGATTTACCCAGCTGTAGCTGTTGCTCCCTTCTGCATCATCCCTGCCTTTGACTGAAAAGTGAATGAATGAAGCTCGTGGCAGACGCTCAAGAGATTCGCGCTGTGATTGGCTGAGTGATCGTTCACTCAAATCAAGTAACAAATCAGAGAACACTTGCGGCCGCTAGGTCAAATAAAACGTGTGGGCCAGTCGGGGGACAGAATAACCTGTTTCCAAAAAGTGAGGGGGACGTGTGTCCCCCCCGGTTGCTACGCCCCTGATAGATGCTATTCTGTTTTTACACAGTGCGAAGAAAAAGGCCAAGTAAACGCAACATAGCTGCCGTTTAGGCTGAAGTGGAACCCTTTTGGTTATCTTGTTCCTGTATCTGTAAAAGCTCAAATGTCTTATTTTTACTTTCTGTATCTATTTGAAAATGTAGTCTAAAGACAAACTTTTGTTTTTATAAATAAATGTTCATTTAAAAACGTTTACAATTTAACGTATTATTTTACTATCAGAGATGTGCAGATTAAAGCTCACTGAATCTGCTGTTAATATCCACGCTGACCAGAGCCGGCACATCCATAGAGGCGACCCGGGTGGCAGAATAAAGAGGGCGGCGTCCGCGAGAACCCCCCCCCGTTCTCTCTTTCATCTGTGACAATCCCCCCACCACCCCAGTCCTTGCTGTCGTATGCACAATTACACCCCCGTCTCTCGTTTTCACTGTTGGTTACGAGGGCGGCATGTTTACCTTTTGCCTAGAGCTCTAGTACAGTGTGCTCCGGCCCTGACGGTGACCTATCATGCCTAAAACAAAGAATTAAATTAAATGATTAAAGTGTGTGTGTGTGTGTGTGTGTGTGTGTGTGTGTGTGTGTGTGTGTGTGTGTGTGTGGTCACGTGATATGCGTTTTTCAGTGGTATAGTGTGGAAGGAGGGCTTTTCAGAAATGCTAGGTAAAACAGTGTAGACGTGGATTGTTTTTATTCTAAAATGCCATTTTAAAACAAAGATGTATTCGTGTAAAAGGGACCCGCGTGTGTATTTTCGCAAGTGGGTTGCTGCTGCGACGTTTGCCAATATCGGACAGCCCTAATATACGGCTTAGTTTGATCATAAACTCTCAAACCTTGTGATTTAATTAATGAAACTAGCTAAAATGAACTAATGATAACGTATTGTTAAGCATGACTGAATTATTAATGTTATAGCTGAGTTATTATGAAAATGTTCATGATTATTAAGTCTTCAAACATTTGCTGCTGTGATGAACAACTTCTGATATTCAACAATCTAGATATTCTTAAAACAATCTGAAAGTTGAAGTAATAAATAATTATTCACTGTATTCTGAAGTACCTGTGATTTCAATATTGTGCATGTTCATCATCACCATATATTGAATATCAGTTACTACGTTTACAGTGATTCTCCAGTCTGCTGTGCAGTTTTAGTTAGATCTGCATGCTTTGTTGCAGCTTTAAACCAGTTGTTTTGATAAATAAGGATCATAAATGGAGTACTTTGAGCTGTGAAATGTGTGTGTGATGCTTAGAATACCTCTGAGTAAATGTGCATTAAAATAAGGCATGTTGCAGTGGTAAAACTGTGGTATTTATACAGCAGAATCAATCAGAGTGTTGATTGTAATGTCAAGATGTGATCTCATAAAGACACTGCAGGTTTTAAAAGTGTCTTATTTCCTCTTTCAAGCAGTGGAAACCGCAGGTCGAAGCCGCCTTCCTTCATATACTGAATACATTCGGTTTCAGTATATTGAGAGGTGCATGATGGCAGTATAGGGTGTGGGTGCAACAGTTTATACTACTCGTGGATCTGTATGAATCAAGCTTTTAGGGTTTCAGTATGTGCTATGGTTAGAAAAAAATGGCTGCAGATAAATTTAAAGAAAAATATACCTATTTATTGAGTGACAAACACCTGACAATGGGCTGTACGCTCAGCTAGTGTTTTTCAGCCATTGATAAACGTCCGGTGAAAGGTAGAAGTGACTATTTTTAATTTCGTAACGTCTAGGCCTGTCACAATTATCAGTATATGGACTTATCGCACAACATATGGACTGGACATGAATCATTTTGGTAATGCAATATATATCGCCCATTAGAGCTGTGCGATTTGGGGAAAATATCTAATTGCGAATTTATTTATTTATGTATTTATTTTATTTATTTTATTTATTTATGTATTTATTTTATTTATTTATGTATTTATTTAGGTATTTATTTATTTATGTAATTATTTATTTATTTATATATTTATTTATGTAGTTATTTATTTATGTATTTATTTATATATTTATGTATTTATTTATTTATGTATTTATTTATATATTTATTTATGTATTTATTTATTTATGTATTTTTTTATTTTTTATGTATTTATTTATTTATTTATATATTTATGTATTTATTTATTTATTTATTCATTTTATTTTATTTATTTATGTATTTATTTATTTTATTTATTTATTTATGTATTTATTTATATATTTATTTATGTATTTATTTATTTATGTATTTATTTACGTATTTATTTATTTATGTATTTTTTTAATTTTTTTTATCTATTTATTTATTCATTTTTATTTATTTATTTATTTATTTATTTATGTATTTTATTTATGTATTTTTTTATTTATTTATGTATTTTTTTATTTATGTATTTTTTTATTTATTTATGTATTTTTTTATTTATTTATGTGTTTATTTTTTATTTATTTATGTATTTTTTATTTATTTATGTATTTATATATTTATTTATGTATTTATTTATTTATTTATTCATTCATTTTATTTATGTATTTATTTATTTATGTATTTATTTATTTATTTATTTATGTATTTGTTTGTTTATTTATTTATGTATTTATTTATTTATGTATTTATTTATTTTATTATTTAATTAATTTATTTTTTGTCAGATATTGCGATTTGATTTGCGATTAAAAATTTTTTTTTTAAACCACCTTCAGCTCAATAATCTGTATATAGCTTCTTACTGCTAAAATGATATGAGTGTTAGTTAAAAAAAGAAACTGAAACGATATTTACTTCAACATTTGTTCAAATTGTTTTTAAGTACTCAGAAATTAAACACTCATTTTTCTGTAGAGCAAACCGTCAGCACAAATAAAATGACCGTACATGTCTGTGAACAAGTTCAACTCAAATTAGGCAGATAATAGCCTTTCTGCAGCTTATAGTGTCTTAAAATAATTATCATAGATGCTACACAAAATATCACAACATTCAAAGTACAGCTGTGGTACTGCAAAATGGCTAGAATATGTGCGAATATGTTCATATTAGTGGTGTAACCGATCACAAATCTCAAGGTTAGGACAATATTATGGTGTTTTAGTCATGGATTGAAAATGTAATTTGCTTTTATATTTATTACAAAAACAGCACTGCAAGAAACAGAATTTAGAAGCTGTAATCTGAAGCTGAAGTAATTTAGAAGCTGTACAAGTCACGGATCAACCATGATCCATTACACTTCTAGTTCATATTATGTAACAGCCGCAAACAACTCTGAAATTGTACAGTGCTGTTGCTTCACTGTCACGGTCAATACGTTCAGTTGACTTTTTAGCATGGCACTCCTCATTTTGAGGTGCTGCTTGTTGTATTTCCTCGTGATGTGGCAACAATTCTGCGACAGCTGTTATAAATGACCTGTACTTGTTTGGTGTCTGTGACTAAGATGTTCCCATATTACCGACGTGCTGTTTCTCTTTGATATTAATTCATATATTAATGCTTCTGAAGCGGCAGACACCATCATCCCACTCATCCGCGCTTTCCCGTTTGTTTGTTTGTTGGTTTGTTTTATTATGTGCGTTCCGCATAGTTCGGTTGCGCAATTGTGAATGGGCAGAATGAAAGTGTGCTCACTCAATTGGCTAGTAAGACTGTCACACACAGGCAGCAGTCACGCATTTGCTCTGGGCGGGGGAAATTAATAAGACATTTCCTATCGCAGCCTCTTGTGATTAGCTAATCGCAACGTTTCAAATTGCGATTGCGATTCAATTTCGAATAATCGCACATCCCTATCGGCCATACATAACCAATTCTAGCCAAATTTTAGCTGATTGTGCAAAATCTCTATCTCTATTGGAGGTGTCAGCATCAGTATGGTTAAAAACACTATAGTATTTACTATAAATTGCTGTAGTATATTCTCAAAATAAACAAAGTTCAAGGGTAAAGAGTAACAGAGGCTGTGATATCTGCTATCAGATCTATTTTCAGTCCTCACACACCCACATGAAAACATACTATAGTAGTTTACAGTAAATACCGTAGTGTTTGTTTAACTTTACCTAACAATTGGATGTGCCAAAACTTTCTTCAGTTAAACAAAGAGAAAACTGAAGTGATTGCGTTTGGGAACAGAGATGAGGTTCTCAAGGTGAATGCGTACCTTGGCTCTAACAAAAAAAATAAGGTCAAGAATCTTGGTGTGACTCTGGAGTCAGATCTGAGTTTCAGTAGTCATATCAAAGCAGTCAGTAAATCAGCATACTATCATCTCAAAAACATTGCAAGAATCAGATGCTTTGTTTCCAGGGAAGACTTAGAGAAACTTGTTCATGCTTTTATCAGCAGCAGGGTGGATTACTGTAACAGACTTCTCATCGGCCTTCCTAAACACTCAGAGTCAGACAGTTACAGCTCATCCAGAACGCTGCGGCCAGAATTCTGACCAGAAGCAGAAGATCAGAGCACATCACACCTGTCCTCAGGTCTTTACACTGTCTCCCAGTTACATTCAGAATAGATGTTAAAGTATTATTACTGCTCTATAAATCACCAAATGGCCTAGGCCTCAATACATTACAGATATGCTCACTGAATACAAACCCAACAGATCACTCAGATCTTTAGGGTCATATAAACTAGAAACTCCAAGAGTTCAGTCAGAGCAGGATGAACCGGCTTTCAGCTACTAACAGCGCCCCCTGCTGCTGGAATCAGCTCCCAGAAATGATCATATGTGCTCCAACATTAGGCACATTCATATCAAGACTGAACACACATCAGTTTAGCTGTGCCTTTACTGAATGAGCACTGTGCTACGTCCCACACTTCACACTATTATGTTTTACTCTTCTTTTTCATTCTTTTATAACACATTTTATCTGTTTTTATGCTTATTTATTTTATTTTTTAACCATTTTTATTATTTGTTTTTATTTCTCTTTACTTGTCTCTTTTATTCCTGATAAAGCACTTTGAATTGCCACTGTGTATGAAATGTGCTATATAAATAAACTTGCCTTACTGACACCTCCAATAGAGATAGAGATGTTGTAGCTAAAATGTTGTTGCTAGAATTATACAGATATATAGTGCATCACCAAAAATAATTGAGCACCTGTCCATGTGTTGTGCAATAAGTCCATATATTGATTATTCTGACAGGACTACAGCTGGGGTATAATGGCTGCTCCTCTTCACCACATCACCACCTCGAGTGTGTGCTATTATCTAATAATTCAACAGACAATTATTCCTCACATATATTTAAATATTTAAGTATTAGTCGTTTAAGAAGAGATTAAGTCCAACTATTGCTTATGGATAACAGGTGTACTCCAAATGAAGTTTGCCAAACTATGCCTATGGCGTAGTGAAACGTGCACCGACACATGCACTCCGGTGTTCACGGCGACCCAGGTTCGATTCCCGCCTCGAGGTCCTATGCCGATCCTTCCCCGCTCTGTGCTCCCCACACTTTCCTATCAATTCTCTCTACTGTTCTGTCAAAACAAACCCCTAAAAACTTTATGTAAACCCAACAACAACACCCAAATAAAATGAATGTATATTTTCAGCCTGTGTGTGTTAGCAGTGATGTGTGCTTTCAGTATATATTGTAGAAACGCAGTGCTGAATTCCAGCAGGAGTGAATCTGAGCTTGACAAAGGCTGGTTGGTATGTTCAGCAGACATGCGCTCTCCCATTAGACTAAGTGAATTTCAGCTCAGAAACACTGTGGACGTCTGTGTGAGGCATTATGGGAAAGAGTTCACTATCTCTAATTGTTTACAATCTGACACACGAGTGAAATATTGGAGGAAAATCCTAAATATTGTTGTGTGGGTGTTTTATTAAGGCATTTAAGAGTGAAACGTACTGTCATAATAAAAGTTTATTTGGTGTTTTCTTATTCGAATAGTTCAAATTAAAGGTCTTCTAATGTTTTTTAGATGTTAGTACGAGTATGTTAGTCTTAAGGATATCTATAAGCTAGTGTGCTCTAAAATGGTGACAATTTTTTAACATGAATATTTAATAATTTAATTTCTTGTAATACACTCATTGCTATAAACAGTAGTTTATAGAGCGATATATGTTCTCCCCGTGTTGGCGTGGGTTTCCGCCAGGTGCTCCTGTTTCCCCCACAGTCCAAACACATGCACTATAGGGGAATTGATGCACTAAACTGGCTGGAGTGAATGTGTAAAAGAGTGTGTATGGATGTTTCCCAGTACTAGGTTGCAGCTGGAAGGGCATCTGCTGCATAAAACATATGCTGGATAGGTTGGCGGTTCATTCTGCTGCGATGGTTCCTGATGAATAAAGAGTCTAAGCCGAAGGAAAATGAATGAATGACGTAATCTCATCTGAAACATAGAGAGGGCGGGGCACAGTGAAGCCCCACCCCTTTAAAAAAAACAGCCAATAACGTTTTGTTTAATCACAGCTCTGCCAGTGAGTGGTTGAGCTCAAACGCATCAAATAAAAAGCCAATCAGAAGAAGGGGGCGGGGCATGTCAGACACTGAAGAGCATTTGATTGGTCAGAAGATTTGATAAGAAGCTGAAGTATGAGGTGCAAATAAAACATTGATGCATTTAGGCCAGGGGTGTCCAAACTCGGTCCTGGAGGGCCGGTGTCCTGCAGATTTTAGCTCCAACTTGCCTCAACACACCTGCACGGATGTTTCTAGAAAGCCTAGTAAGTGCTTGATTAGCTAGCCCAGGTGTGTCTGATTGGGGTTGGAACTAAACTTTGCAGGACACCGGCCCTCCAGGACCGAGCTTGGACATGCCTGATTTAGGCGGAAGCGACTGGATATTCACATCAGGTTTATATCTTCTGAATGTGAATTTTGTCACAGGTTTGGAGCACGCTAGATTATAGATATCCTTAAAACTAAGATGCTAACATCTAAACAACTTTATTTGAACTTCACAGGAGCTATGAAGGAGCGTGCCTCTGATATGAAATCACTGCAGCAGAAGCAGATAAACGTTATTGCTCATAACAATTTGCGTCTGTTTTCTAATAAAACAAATCAGAAATCAATATAAAATCAGCCAAATTAGTCATTAAAACATTGCAATCAGAGAATTGTGCATCACTATCCATAACCACACTGCATGAACATGACGCTGGCTGTTCAGCACATGAACGAATGATTTGCGTTTTTCAGTGTTGTTCTGCGGCTCATTTGCGAAGACAAATAGTGAAAGAAATGATTTTGAGATGTGAGTCTCTTGAGAAACGTTACCTCAGACAACCACTTCCTGTTAGGGATGTTAGTCACAGGAAGTGAAAGAGCCACAGGTCACCCTTTCTTTCAGAAGACTTTATTTACAAAGCAACTCTTAAATTAAACTAATAAATAAATAAGCTAATGATTTGTGCATTGAATTGCTCTATACGAGTTTCTTTAGTAAGGCTGCGGATCCAGACAGACTTCTCAGATTTGCAGCATTGTTTTCAGGATCACATTAGTGTAGAAATGTGTTAAACGGTGAGCTGAACGTTTATTGGTAGCTGAC
This sequence comes from Danio aesculapii, assembly GCF_903798145.1. Classification (NCBI taxonomy): domain Eukaryota; kingdom Metazoa; phylum Chordata; class Actinopteri; order Cypriniformes; family Danionidae; genus Danio; species Danio aesculapii. The sequence continues at coordinate 1,455,827 of NC_079439.1, forward strand.
GGTGTGATCAGATTGTCTAAAACCTAATAAACACAGAATATGCAGAGTTTTGTGGATGCCGAGCGTTCCAGTCCTGCTGGGAAACTCTTTCTAGTTATTCTGCTTTGTGATTGTGAATAATGGTGACTCTCAAACTTTAAAATGGACTTAAACATACATATGACTATAATCTGTGTTTAATGGCCCCAGGGGAATGAACCACCAACTATTCCAGCATATGTTTTACGCAGCGCTTCCAGCTGCAACCCAGTTCTGGGAAACACCCATACACACTCATTCACACACACACACACACACACACACACACACACACACACACACACACACACACACACACACTCTCTCATACACTACGGCTAATTTAGTTAATCAATTCCCCTATAGCACATGTGTTTGGACTGTGGGGGAACACAGAGCACCCGGAGGAAACCCACGCCAACACGGGGAGAACATGCAAACTCCACACAGACACACCAACTGACCCAGGGACTCAAACCAGCAACCTTCTTGCTGTGAGGCCACAGTGCTAACCACTGAGCCACCGTATTGTCCTAAATTAAATTTAGATTTTAATTGTTTTTTAAAAAGCTATAATTGATCTTTTTTTTTTTTAATTATTATTGTTTTTGTTTGTTGAATTTAGTTGTTTTTTTTGTTCTTTTATTAGCTGACAATTGTTTATTTAATGTTTATTTATATTTTTATTTATTATAATCAAATATAATTTTACTGACATTTCACTGACATTAAAAATATTACATTTTTAATTGTAGTTATTATAAATAATGCATGTTTATTTTTAATTTAGTAAATATTTCTTAAAAATATATTTTTTCTTTACTTTTTTTTGTAATGATAATTGTTTAGATTTAATTTTTTACTTGCATTATTATAAATAATTTTATTTTTTATTTTGTAAATATTTCTTACATTTTATTAACTTTTTGCAAAAATTATTAATTTAAATTTTATTTCTATTTAATTACCTTTTTATTTCTATTTATTTTGAGTAATTCGTGTTTTTTTTAATTTTGTAAATATCTATTTTCCAAATTTTTTGTAATTAGTTTTAATTTGTTTTTATTTTGTTTATTTTCGTTTGTTTTTTTATTTATTACAAATAATACATGTTTATTTTTTTATTTTCTAAATATTTCTTAAAAACATGTATTTTTCTTACTTTTTTGTGATTGTATTTTATTTATTTTTAATTTTTATAGATTTTTTTATTTACGTTTTTTAATTTTATTTATTATAAATAATACATGCCCTTTTTTAATTTAGGAAATATTTCTTAAAATATGTATTTCTTTACTTTTTTGTAATGAGATTATCTTGTTTTATTTTTATTTGTTTACATTTGTTCTCAATTATGAATAATACATGATTATTTTTTAATTTATTAAATATTTTTTTAAATATGTATTTTTTTACTTTATATTTTTATTTATTTACATTTTTTATTTATTATAAGCAATACATGTTCTTTGTAATTTTTTGTAAGCATTTATTAAAAATATTTTTTTTCTTTTTTTGTTTTTGTTAGATATTTACATGTTTATTTCATTTATTCAAAATTATTCGTGTTTATTTAATTTTCTTAAAAATATTTTCTTTATGTTTTTGTTATGGTGTTAATTTATATTTTATTTTTATTTATTTACATTTTTATTTATTATAAGTAATGCATGTTTTAAATTTTGTAATGTTTTTTTAAATATGTATTTTCTTTTCTTTTTTGTAATGGTATTAATTTATATTTATTACATTTAAACACTACAGTTTATTTAGTTTATTGCACTTTTATGGTGCTTTATGTGTCTTAAAATGCTTAGTTTTTAAAGCAGCTTTTGTTGTTGCGTTCATCATTGTTCTTCAGGCTGAACTGAGTTTATTGTTTATGTTGTGTTTAGTTAATTTCACACTCTTGATGTGATTGTGTTGTTTGTGTGGTCTCTTTCAGGTACTATAGAGGCACGCACGGTGTAATCGTGGTTTATGACGTCACCAGTGCAGAGTCCTTCGTAAACGTCAAGCGCTGGCTGCATGAAATCAATCAAAACTGTGATGACGTTTGTCGAATATTAGGTAAATATATTGTTGATTTTATTAATGCATTTCACAAAGAAACACCATGTTCCTGTTGCATGCATAAAAATACAGTATAAAATGTATTTTGAAAATCATCAAGATTTAAGGGTACTCATTATGCCCCTTTTTACAAGATGTCAAATGTGTCTCTAGTAGTGTTGTCACGATACTAGAATTCGACACCAATCAGTACTGAAAGTGTAAAAGTGTCCATTTCCCGCTAACATTTAAGTGCTGTTGAGCGCGTTCTTAAACAGTGCTGATTGTGATTGGCTGTGAAGGTCATCAGTTCACCGAACTCACTGCTGTTTGCTGGTAACTACAGATGCAGGAACACTGGAGTAGAGGTCTGCATTCCTGCGGCTCCCGACCAGATTTCTTACGATGTGGGAATAAATTTCTGAATAAAATGCTTTAGCGGTCAGTAACTCTGGTGTAATTTTACAGGAGCGAAAGGACTAACAATATAGTGCTCCCGAGTCCTGATGTAATTTCAGAACAGCATATCTGTGATTTCCTTATTCTTATGACCCATTTTCACTGAGTGGTACGGTTCTGTACGCTTTTATGGCCATTTCCACAGTCAAAGGGTACCTATAAGCGAACCGCACCATACCACTTTTTTGGCACCCTTTCAAAAGGGTACCTAGCACAAGAAAAGGGTACCAAAAGACAGAGCAAGACAAGCAGCTGAACGCTATTGGTTTACAGAGAAACGTCACTCGCAGAAGCCGGAGAATGAAAACAAAGGAAGAGCCATGTTTTAAAAACACAGCCGAAACATTCCACCGTAATAATATATACATATAATAACAAGCGATGGTCGACCCAAACTCAAACAAACCTTGTCGTCGTATTGATGAATATCCACAAAGCCAAGAAGAACAAAATCTGCCGTGTCCTGCTGTTGTTTTTATTATTACGAGCCCATCTAAAAGTGCGAGCGGTTTCACTTTCTCCAGAGAGCTCGCCGCGCCTCTATAGTTGAAATAAAGTACTTCTTGAGGTGATATTAATGCTTCTGATGTCCGATCCATGTAGAAAGGGACAAACGCAAAAGCGCAAAAACACAAAGGAAAAGCTGGAAAAACAGCAGCAAATGATTCTTCTGCAACCTAAAACATGAACAAACTGCCATGTTTAACTATTATCATAACCTTTTGGACTATTATGAGCTGGGAATGGGGGAATTACTCTCTAACAGAGGCTACATGTGCTGCTGAAGATTACAGACAGAGATGAGAGGTTTGCTCTGACTTTAGGCTATATTTTGTGTTGTTTTTGAGCCTAAATAAGGAATAAATGTCTGTTGTGTGTAGTTTATCTGTAATTGGTAACATATCGGAGACTGTAATGGGCTGTATGTGTTTATATATGTTCATTTATTTAGTTATTTAATATAATTACAGACGTTACAGTAGGCTGTTTCGCACTGTCATTGATCTGCAGTTATTATCAAATCATGTTCATAGAAAAGTTAGTGATGAACATTTATACACAGGTGTTTATGTGTATAAAGCATCTGTTTTGTGAGAAGTGCTGCTCATATGATATGTTGATGACCTGTACGGCGTTACTGTGACATTACCTTGAGTGAAATAAATAAAGGTGAACCGTACCGACCTGTACCGTACTTTACCTCAGTGGAAACAGGCCATTATTGAGCACTCATACAGCCACTGCTCATGACTGTTACACATGATGAACGCATGACCAGTGCTTTCTACATGTGCTTTTTATTCGCATTATCTGCATAACATTCCTCAGAGCGGGCTTTACTAACATGGGACAGCAAAGTGAAGATGTGCTGTCCTTCAGCTTGCATTAGAAAGCGGTCAGTTTACTGTTAGGAAACCCACATCAGGCAAGTCTGATGTATGTGAGTCTTTCATGCATCATAGATACAAATGGGAAAAAATTACTCTTTGCATGATGTGGTAATACCTCAAAGTTTTACCCTTTAGCAGTCACGAGACTGCAACCTCAGTCTGATGCTGTTGGACGTTTTTAAACTTTCAGTACCGATTGGTACCGAATTCCAGTATCGTAACAACACTAATCTCTAGAGTGTGTGTGTGTGTGTGTGTGTGTGTTTCAGTTTGAGCTGAGAATAGCACACAGATAATGTTCTGTAACGCTCTGAAACTGACCCTTTTAGGGTTTGATCCTAATTGTGCAGTTTTGGTGCACTGTAAAAATAATGACAAAAATCAAGACTACAATGTTTTTAACTTTATGCTAATCACGCATTTTCTAATTTATACTACGTTTAACTTAATATTTTAGTCAGTTTGATTGATATTAGTTAAGATGGCTAGAAAAGTTCAGTTGAATCAACTAAAAAAATGAAGGCTGTTTACAGTGTGACTGTCGCTTTAAATGCAAATGAGATTGTACTCTTTTTAAAAGAGGGCGGAGCTACAGACTTTATTCTGTATTGCAGTATAAGCTCAACAGAACAGAAGTTGTGTTTTTGTTTGTCTGTAATGTTTATTTTCTGCTCTCTGTGTTCAGTGGGTAATAAGAAAGACGATCGATTGCAGAATAAGGTCAATGGACATTTTCACAAGGCTGTTATGACTTATTTAACGTTCATCAGCATCTTAAATCCTTGAAAGTTTTTAATATTTATGTGTGTATTATATCATCGTTGCTCTGTAAGTAACTTTACTCGGCGGCCATCTATGAAACACCTCTTGGGCAGTATACTGGGGCATTCAGTCTGAATGGGGAAACATCAAACTCTTAAAAGCTGCTTGCCAAGCTTTCCATTGAATTTCATATTAGGAATCACCAGTAAAATTAAACAACAACTGTGTCTTTAGTTTCATTTCTAAACATCCGAATTACACAAAATCTACAGAAACTCACTTCTGGTCTGAGCCCCTCCCCCAGAGTATCGCCAATCTATAGCGATCGCTGATTGGCTCCTGTACTTGAAGGCGGGCTTTATCCGCCATATAGTGATCAATGATTGGCTCCTATACTAGTAAGCGGGGCTTTTTTTATTTATTTATTTATTTGTTTGAAAATACGATTTTTATTAGTTTTTTTCTTGGGATGACATACAATACCATACAAAAATATAAAATGTATACAGCCTCCTCACAATTTATAAATTTGTTTATCAATTTAGAAAATAAATAAATAATTCAACAACCAATAACAAAAGAAAAATACTAAAATAATAGTACAGAGCATAACAGGATAGATACACTCACATTTCAAGGTAGGAAATGAAAATCTCCCACATATCTATTTCCTTGTAATCACCATTCATTTTGGCCAACATTTTCTCATATGATACATTCTCAATCATGGATTCCATCCATAATTTAAGTGTAGGGCATTGAATATCCTTCCACAACCTCAGTATTATACGTGCTGCAGTAGTAATGCCCAAAATTATGAGGGTGAACTCATCTTTTGTAACATGTGGAACCTCAGTTTTGTCACCTAAAAGGCGTATCCTGGGTGAGAGGGGGACATTAAATCCCAAACATCTACCTAATTGTCTTAACACAGATTCCCAAAAGGGTTGAATCTTTGTACATTGCCATAATGCATGAAAGTATGTACCAATCTCCTGTTTACATTTCCAGCATTTATTAGCATCTAAGCATCCCATTCTAAAAAGTCGCACTGGAGTGTAATAGTACCTGTGAAGTATCTTATACTGTATAAGTTTACCTCTTGCTTCTTTTATATATTTTCCACTATGAGAAAGAATTCTATCCCAGGTATCTTTATCTATATTACTGCTAATATCTTTTAGCCAAATCAGTCTTAAATTTTCAGTTTTTCTCACTAATCATTGAACTAAATTTGTAAAACGTAGATACTTTCTGAAGATGTTTTGGGAATTTGACAAATGTTTCCAACATATTCATATTCTGTACATTGGGGGCCTTTTTTTCAAAACAGTGTCTGATTTGTAAGTATTTCCAGAAATGATCTTGTCCGTCTAATTAAAAAAAAATTTTCTCAAAACATCATAAGATTAGTTTACCATTATTAAATAAATCATTTAAAGTACGTATACCACCTCTAAGTCAACGACCCCAAAATAAGGGCTTTTTTCCAATTTTGACAAAGTAATTATTCCATATTGAGGAGTAGTATTGAGATAAGAAGCGGGGCTTTTTTCATCGTATTGACCGTTACCCTTTTGCCCATTCAAAAGAAACCAGTGACATGTCTTGAGTAATCAATAGTCTTTGATGTTCTGCAGTGTGTATGGGGGCAGGACTGTAAATCTGACATTATTCTCTCCTCAGGCTGCCGTTATCAGTCTTACACTATTGTTTTCCTCTTTCTAAAAGTCTTGATAACACCATCCTGGAGTTTTCCTGTCATTATTTCAGTAAATCTGATTGCAAATAAATGATTTGCCGGACTCTTATTCACTGCGAGTTTACCAACTATGACCACTTCTGCTGATGAGAAACACACAGCTGTGAACAGATGTTGTGTTTTTGTCTGTAATGTGTATTTCCTGTGTTCAGTGGGTAATAAGAACGACGATCCAGCCTCTAAAGTGGTGGAGACCAACGATGCGCAGAAGTTTGCAGAGCAGATGGGCATCAGACTGTTCGAGACCAGCGCCAAAGAGAACCTCAATGTGGAGGACGTGAGTCTGGCTTTACAGAGACTAGCGAACATTCATCACATTAAACACACAATTCAGACAAAATCAGCATTCTGCCGTCATGGACTCACCTGTTCAAACCCGAGTGAGCTGCTTTCTTCTGTTGAACACTGATGATGATATGCTGGAAACACTGACATTGCCTTTCATTGTATTATTTGTTCCTACTGTTGATGTTATTGGCTGCTTTTGTCCAGTATTGTTCAGTATTTCTTGTTTTGTGTTCGACAGAAGAAAGAAACTCAGAAAGGTGTAGAACTTGTAAATGATGGGGAAGTTTTGTCGGCGCAATAGTCCACTGGTTAGCACGCTGACATATGGTGCGGAAGCTCCGGGTGTCCTGAGTTTGAATCCCGGCTTTCCTGATCCTACCCCCTCTCTCTCCCACTTTACTTTCTGTCAACCTGCTGTCCTGTCAGATAAAGGGAAAAATGCCAAAAATAATCTTTAAAAAAAAAAAAGATGAGGAAATTTCTGCTTGACTGCAATTAAAACTGAAATAAAACACACACAGAGACACAGACACAAATGTATAATGTAAACAAACTTAAAGAAAATCTTAAATAAAAATATTCAACATAATTTTTTTGTTAGCATAGAAATAATGTATTTGTTCATCTAATTGTTAAATAAAAAAAATTATTTGAGCATTTTGTAAATATTGAGCGTTTTATTAACTAGAATAATTTGCATTTTAGTTGTAAAATAACAATTTAAATGAATTAAAACATTGTACATATAAAAATTGCAATAAATTAAGCTACCTGAAATTAAAATGAGTGCTTCCTGGAGACGCGAATCGTTTCAAATGATTCAGCCCTCGGTTTACCCGCGCTGCAGTTGTTCAAGTATAGTTCAGTCACAGCAGGCTGTCATCTACTGTTTGTGCTCGGTTCACTGAATCACGCATGCGCTGTTTTATCAGTTCACCGCTTCTCAATTTGATCTCAGTGTAACGTTACTGTTCTAATAACTAAATAAGAGTATATATTGGATTATTTAGAGTTAGAGGGGGTATTAGGTTTGTTAAAAAGTAAGTAGTTTGTGGACGAGTGCTTACTGGAGACGCGAATCGTTTCAAATGATTCAGTTCGATTAAGTGAACTAGTTCAACCTGTTCACTTAGAAGATCCGGTTAAAAAGATTCATTTGCGATACAGAGATAAAACCCATTATTGGGCACAAACGTGTTAAAGATATAGTTATAAGTCTCTGTATTTAATGCTGTCACCGTGCTGCTGTCATGTCCACTCGTTTTTGTCGCGAGAGCAACAATGACGATGACTTTGCTCTCTCTGGCCAATGGCTACAGGATTACAGACTCTGAGGTGCCGTACGGGTCAAACACCTGCAGTGCGGAGTAAACAGATTTACTTCTATAAGGCGCACAGTAAGATTATGTATTAAATACATTCACAAAGACGAAAACGAAGGAGGTTTTTGCTATAATTTTAGTTAGTTTCAGTTAGTTTAGTATGAACACAATACAGTTTCAGTTAGTTCTAGTTTTCTGAAAAACTCTCGTTTTTATTTTTATTTCAGTTAACGACAATTATTTTACATTTTAGTTTTCGTTTTTTCGTTCGTTTTCATTAACTATAATAACCTTGGCCTCACGTCAGCACGTTCTAGACGTGAATCTTTCTTCTGCGTTCACACAGAGCAGCATTCCGGCAAATAACCGGTAATGTTACAACTTCTCTTTCCGGAAGTTAACCAGAACTAATTTACCGGTATTTTCAAAAAGGGCCTGTTCACACATACAGACCTTTCAGGAAGATTGCCGGTAATTATGTCTGTATGTGTGAAAGGGGCGATTGGCTGCTTTTGTCCAGCATTCTTCAGAATATCTTGTTTTGAGAGAAAAGAAATTCAGAAAACTGTAGAAATGGTAAATAATGAGGAAATTTTCTGTTTTGGTTAACTACAATAAAACTAAAATAAAACAAACTTTTACAATAAATTAAAATCTCCTAAAATTGAAATGAGAATTTAAAAAGCAAAAAATAATATAAATATATAAATAAATGTATATATGAGCAATTCCAGCGTTATGGATGTGACATTTGCAGTAAAAACTCAAACTATAAATTCACACAGAAAGTGTATGTTAACATTATATTGAAACAACTAACCACAGAGTTATGGGAAAAAATCAATCTGTGAACGTGTTTTGTTCTTTAACCGAGGAAAATAAACATACATTATGAATGTGACCTAAATAGTTAGCAAGTTTACAGCATACTTTGTAGAAATTCTGTGAATTAAACAGCACAACCCAAAAAATTTTTTGCAATTATGTGGAAAAGCTCCGTTATGGATGTGACGCGCCTCTGTTATGGATGTGACGGATGTGAAATTGGCTCTTTTGTGATTTTGGTAAATCAAGTATAATAGTTTGTAAACATTAACTGAGATATTTTGAGCACTTTAAAACACTTGCTGACACAAAAAACACAGAAATGATTTTGATATTTTGGTGAAAACTTAATTTTTTTCATGGCAGGGTTGACATTTGCATAAATAATAAATAAGTAAGTAAATAAAAGTAAATAAGTATAAATAATTACAAGTGAATAAATCTCGATAATAACATGACACGATATGATGCAGAAATGGCAAAGAACGACCTAAAATTAGATTAAGCATGAAAAACGCAAATAAATTAAAGAAAATTATATATTTAACCATAAAAATCGAATAAAAATACATTTAACCATAAAAACTATATGAATATCTCGATAATAACATGACACCATGTGCTGCAAAAATAACTAAAACTACCTACAACTGAAACGAAAATTAAAAATACAAATAATAAAGTAAATAATACAACATTTTTCCCATTAAAATGGCCAGCACGATGGCTCAGTGGTGAGCACTGTGGCCTTACAGCAAGAAGGTCACTGGATCGAGTCCTGGCTGGGTCAGTTGGGATTTCTGTGTGGAGTTTGCATGTTCTCCCCGTGTTGGTGTGGGTTTCCTCCACAGTCCAAACACATGCGCTATAGGGGAATTGATCAACTTAATTGGCCGTAGTGTGTGGGTGTTTTCCAGTACTGGGTTGCAGCTGGAAGGGCATCCGCTGTGTAAAACTTATGCTGGAATAGTTGTTGGTTCATTCCGCTGTGGTGACCCCTGATTATTAAAGGGACTAAGCTGAAGGAAAATGAATGAAAAAACATTTAAAAACACTATAATAATATATTGAGAACATGGAAATATACAATTTACTCCTTGTACTCCTTGTTTCATTTGTTGTTATTGTGTGTGTGTGCATCTGTGTGTGTTTCAGATGTTCAACTGCATCACCGAGCTGGTCCTGAAGGCCCGAAAAGAGTCTGTAGCCAAACAACAACAACAGCAGCAAAGTGAAGTCGTTAAACTGAGTAAGAGCAACAAACGCAAGAAGAAATGCTGCTAATGGACTCTATACACACACACACACACACACACACTTATAGAGAGCCAATGGACAGAACGCCACTGAACTGACGTGAGCCAGAGACTGAACTTAACACTCTTAAAGCAACATGAAGATCTCTGTAGATTTACTAATGATGGACATCAGGAGGAGCTTTTAGCAGGATCACACTTCCTCTCCTCAGAAGATGATGCTGACAATTAAACTAGAGGATCAAACCTTTCTGTTTTGAGCATCTTCATCTGGATTCTGACTGATTCAAAGGCCAAATGTGAGCAGTGTTAATGTGGCGTGCCAAACAAACCACAGCGATATCAGGACGAACACATCCACTCGCAGAGTTTTGAAGAATATGGCATGTTTTAGTTTTAGTTTTGGTTTTATATGAGCTCATCTATGATGGACTGTGGACCAAACATGCGCTCCGCTCTGCCGATACTAAGAGACACTTGTTTTGCCTTTTGCTTTCTCTCTTATTTTTGTAAAAGTGTATTTTTTACTAACAGATTATACAATCACTGTAGCGTTCAGCTGATGTGCTGCCGTTAACTGAACGCTAGTCTATTTACAGAGCTGGGAGGAAACGCCAAACCATTACACAAAGACTTCACCAGGAATGCACTTGTGTCTTAGTTTACTCACATGGATGATCAGTGCAAAGCATTCAGTTTCTTAAAGACACAGTACACCTAATAATGAATATTTTCTCATTATTTATTCACACTCAAGTGGGTCGATATTCTGAAGAATGGTGGTAAAAAGCAGCCTACATATCAATAGTAGGAACGAAATGTATTTTACTATGGAAGTCAATGTCGTTTTTCAGAATATCTTCCTTTGTGTTCAGTAGAAGAAACTCAAACTGGTTTTATTTTTGGGTGTACTGTCACTAAAACAATTTTACTAAATGGAGATTAAGCAAATGCAGTGAATTGTATGGGGTCATATTTGTGACACAATTCTACATGCAAAAGGTCATGTTTTGAGCATGCAAAATGCCCTGTTTCATACGTGTTAACAATTCTGCATGCTAAAGATCATGTTTTAAGCATGCAAAATAGATTGTTGCACAGAAATGAACAATTCTGGGTGCTAAAGACCATGTTTTGAGCGTCCATAATGGCTTTTTGCATACGTGTTTACAATTCTACATGCAAAAGATCATGATTTGAGCATGAAAATGGATTGTTGCACACACACGTTATCAATTATACACGCAAAATTTCATGTTTTGAGCATGCGAAATGACTTGTTGCATGCGCATTAACAATTATGCGCACAAAACATCATACTTTGAGCTTGAAAAGTGGCTTGTTGCATGTTAAAAACATGGTCTTTTATGCTTAAGTATTAATGTGCATGCAACAAGCCATTGTGTGCACTCAAAACATGATCTTTTGCATGCCAAATTGTCACAAATCTAACTCCAAAGAAGTGCAGCACGAACATTCCGCTGAGTATCTCAATTTGTGTTTTACAGAAGAACTTCAGATTTGAAAAGGTGTTTATTAAAGAACATAACAGTGTGTAAATGACCCCCGATTGATCAGTTTTGGGTGAATTCATGGTTTACAGTTCCATAAATAGAGAGCCAGAAAAAAAGATAACGTTCGTTATGTTTGGTTATGTTTGTCTTGTTTATACATTTTTGTGCACACTTTATTATAAGGTGTCATTAGACTGGCATAAACTATCAGCATTTATTAATCATATTTGCACATTTACTAATGCATTATTTAAATATTTACCAGCATCGACAAACAATGTACAAATACAGTATTCACATTCGTTAATGATGTTAGTTAATAAAGTCATTCATTCTTAGTTACCGTTAACTCACAGTGCATTAACTAATGTTAACAAGCACAACTTTGTATTTTAATAATGCATTAGTAAGTGTTAACCTATCATTAATAAAGGCTGTAGATTATTCATACTAATAAAAACAAATGATAAAGTGTGACCTGCATTGCAGAACAAGACAAAATAATCAATATGAACATGCATTTCTGCACTGTGACGAACGGTTAATCTTAATAAAAACACACAGCAGCACTTGAGTGTTTTATTTTAGGTGAAGCTGTGCATAAACGCAGTGACCGCCGGTGTTTTGCACAGATTTTGGGAGAGATCGAGTCTCACTTAAGCACCGCTGTGCTGATTTCTGATTTTCTTTCTGACTCGGACACGTGTGTCTTTGTGTTTCCATGTGGAATGATCTGGTGTACACTGGAAAAGATGAAATATTAGGTATATCCATTGTCCCAACATGAGTCTAAACATAATAAACATTTTAAGACAAGAGTGGGTTTGTTTTTCTGGATCAGCAACATGCTTATGTGTTTAGTTCTACCACAAGGTGTCGCTCTAGTGCTTGTTTTGCCTCCAAACTAAATTATTCGCCCTCCTCCACTGTCAAATAGATCTGTTAATCAACAGTTTGTAATTCACTATAGGATGTTGATCTCTGCTCTGTCCACTTCTAATGTTGAAAATTCATCTCTACAGATAGTAATATCATATATAAGAAATATCATCTAGAGAAATAAGTGCTGCCATTTATTACAAGGTTTCTGTACAATTCGATAAGCAGAAGATCATGTTTTAAGTGTACAAAATGGCTTGTTGCATGTGCATTAACAATCAAGCACACAACAGATCATGTTTTGAGCATGTATAATGGCTTGTTGCACAGATAGTAACAATTCTGTGGGCTAAAGATCATGTTTTCAGCTCGAGAAATGGCCCTGTTTGCTTAATGAGGCTGTGCTGAAATTCACATTTAAATTTGTTGACAGACAGTCTGACTTACATGTGGAGTTATTTGTCGGCCCGACAATATTTATTGGATGAACATTTTTTAGTTTTATGCCTTATCCAGAACATATAAATACATTTAGATCATTTACTTTAATCCATTTCAAATCATTTACTTTACTTTAATACTATTGGAATGTGAAGAGACTTTCAACCAGCACTGCAAAAACAGTTTCTGAAGACAATCACCTACTGCCATCCTCCCTATACGCAATCCATACCGCCGAACCACCAGGGGCCGCCCCTTGCTCTTAAATGCGAGTCTGTTCTGCGCTTTCGTTTTTTTTTTAGACATGAAAAGGTTGTTGCTAGATCGGATATGGATGCAGCCAGAAGTTAACGAAAATTATTTATATTATTTAATAAATTTCCCAGTTATTGTATTTTATAAATGTCTGCATATCGCACTTCCGACCGGCCGTGTATCCAATCTAGACTTTACTATGAAGACCCTTTGAAATAAATATAAAATCGCCGGGATTCTCTTTCAGGATATGCAATCCTCAAAACAGTCATATAGCGGTGCGTGACTGTCAGCTGACGCGCTCCATAGTCATAAACAGACGCTGTTTCCCAAATGCATTCTGTACACGCGATTTAAAGCGGAGCGAAAGTCTGGGATTTGGGGTCATCTTTGAACAGACATACAATTAATAATAACATCTAAAGATGTCGATCTTGGTGATTTTTTTTGTTTCCAAACACAACTAATTTCGTCCTAAATGAGCATGAAAAGTTAGGAAAGCAATCGAAAGCTTTGATTATAACAGTAGATCTGTGCATTTTTAAAGTGACACCTGTTATTTAATGTAATCAAATGAAAAATCTAAATGAGAGATTCATTCGCCCTTATTATGGTGGCCAGTTCCCTTATTTTCACATCCCAATGTTCCCAATGTTGACAGGTATGAATCGGTGACCGGGACCAGTCTTCTGTCGATTTGTCCCACCTTGTCAGATTGTCCTACCTCCCATTCAAAAGTCGGTAGCACATTTTGATGAAGCAATATGCTACTCAGATTTGCTACCAGTGTAAATTTTACTGTGGACGGAGTAGTGTGATATGAAGCTGTAATATCGCTTTAACTCCAACCTCAGAACCATTCAGTGTTGGTAGCATAATCTTATGGGTAGGATAAAATGTCTGGACACCAGCGGTGGAGCTCATACCGCCGGGAGAGGCGGAGCAGGAGTCGTCTTTGTGCGAGTCCCGGGCGGAGCGGTGCCATGGCGCGGGACTATGATTACCTGTTCAAGCTGCTCTTCATCGGGGATATCGGTAAGGAAACACCGCGGGGATGAGCGATGGAACCACAGCGACATTACACGCACTCGAGAGATTATTTGCGCTGGATGTAAACTTTATACACAGCAGTTTGATTAATTTAACATGTTATAAATGGCATTAGAGTAGTTTATTTCTGATTTATCTGACGAGCAGACTGATGTTGTGGGCTTGTCAACTGAGTTTAGTTACAGCCATTCAGTCTGACTGTTTGGAAATTTCTAGTAGTTTTGAAATATCTGGGATTAAGTAGTAAGATTTTATTTTCTCATGTAATTAATTGTGTTAAACGACCTAAGATTCAATGTTCAGCGTCATTAACATGTACTCGAGTGATTATTTGCAGTGACTGTAAACTTTATACAGATCGTGGTTCATTTAAAGGATTTAAAATGACATTATAATAGTTTATTTCTGCTTTGGATGATTAGCAGACTGATGTCGACAGCGTTTAGCTACAGCCATTCAGTCTGTACTCGTAGTTTTTAAACATTAGGAATTACTTAGCTTTTATTATATTATTAATCGTGTTAAACATTTATAATGATCTTTCTGTGGCCTAAGATTCAATGTTCAGCGACACAATTAAGTTACTCGTACTCGAGGGAAACTTTGGTGACTAAGCTGTTGATTTATCATGTCATTAATTGTGTTAAACATGTTTCATATGATGAGAAATCTTAATATTGAGATGTTAATGATAATGCTTTGTGTATGTACAGCTATAGTAACATTTAATTAGAATTATTTTCAGTATTGGTATTGTGTTGGCTTTTATTCAAATGAACTGCATTTCTTCTAAATTCATAAATTACTATTATTAAACAAACAAATAAGTATTTTTTAAATTTAATTATTTTAATCATTGCTATTGTGTTGTGTAAACGTGACAAATGTCTGAAAACATGCCACCTTTTTGCCATTTTCATGCATGCATTAAAAAAATCCTCTAAATAGCAACACGTTTGAGTTTAAGTAACTACTGAAAACATTTCTTCCAAATTCAAAATAGATATTGTAATTTAAAGAATGTATTTTTGCACACAATAAATATAAGAGCACATATTTTCTGACATAAGATGAATTTTTATACTACAAAGTACCAATGTTTTACCTTCAGAAGGGTTATTAAATCAATATTAAGTGAATTAACCCTGATTTTTAATGAAAACATTCATTATTCTGATCAGTTGTCAACTTTAGAAAGCGTATAATCTTTGATATGCATATATGTGAAGTGCATGCATATAAAAGTATAGTTATAAACACAGAGATTATGATTGTTTTTTATTTATTTGGGTTAAAGATGTTTTTTTCTGTCTTTCCCGCAGGTGTTGGCAAAAGTAGTTTACTGCTGAGATTTGCTGATAACACTTTTTCAGGTAGGAGCAGCACATCACGTGTGTTTTTAACAAACATTAACAGTACACAGGGTTAGTAGTGTAAAGGAGCCACATTACTGATAATAAAACTGACTACAAACACAGTCACCACTAGGCCTGGCACGATATCTATTGTTGTGGTTCGATATATTGCACCAATTGTTTTGCGATAAACAATATTATTGTCATTTTAAGACCATTTTAACACTAATATCATCACAATGCAAGAACACTCTTCCAAAGAACACATAATTAATCATTCTCAAGAATATTTCATTTAATATAGTCATTTTAGCAATTTAATAGTGAGGCATTGCCGTCAGAATGTGAAGACATGTAAATCCTAAACAAATAAATAATAATAATAATAAATGTTACCAAAAAAGTGGCAGGTAGAAAGAACCAGAAAAAATGTATTTAGTATAGGTAAATTTACTACACATTTGTGCTGGGTTGCTTGTTTCTTTGACTGTAATCAGGGTTCATGCTGTCCTGGAAAACCTGGAAAAGTCATGACATTTTGAAAAGGCATTTTCCAGGCCTGGAAAAGTTTTGGAAAAACAAATAAACCCAAAATGTTTTGGAAAAGCCATGAAAATTTGTTAAACCATTATCTGTGTACTTGAAAATATTTGAGATGAACTTGTCTTATACTTGACACTAGGGGTGTGACGATAACCGCATCACCGCCTTACCGCCATAATGAGATGTCAACCGCGGTGATGTGGTTATTACTGTCATCACCGCCCATTTTAGTTTAGTATTTATTTTTGCTTGTGAATCTTTCAGGATTGTATAGGAAAACAGAATAAACTAAATAAAAGGAATAAAAGGCCTGCCCTGAGTATTTTACACTTAAATTACAAATTTAGATTACAAAACGAAAACACTGAATCCTTTTTTATAACCAGCATAGGCTGTTTTTATTTTAAGCTTATTTTAATAAAGCAGACCTACTAACTCAAATCAATCGCTCCACAGAAAATAAGCATTTTAACGCACCGCTGTAATTTCTATATCCCAATCCCTTTATCAACATGTTTAATACAAGTCATTATTTTAAAGATTATGACTTGAGAATATGATTTTACCTCAGCGCTGCACTTTTCTCCTTCTCCCTTGCGCTGAGTTCAGGTGACGGAGTGTTGTGAAGTAGTTAAACTCTCCTCAGTTTAATTTACAGTGTCAAACTGGCACAGGAATATTAGTGTATTAATATAGACTTTGCTAAAAGGCTGGTCAAATGTAGGTCTTTTTTTACAGAAGCTATAAACAGACGCGCATGCTGCGACCGGTTATGAGTCAACAATCGCAGATATTTTGACTTATTTAAAGTAGACTATAGGCTATAGCATATAATAGTTTTTATAAAAATATGTAGCTAATATATCACAGGGGTTTGTGTAGCAGCAATTACAGTGGAGCATTAATTAAATCCTTTTTTTCCCGTGGAGCGAAACAAACACTACACAGTTGTGTAGCGGATGGAGACGCACAAAAATATACATAAAATATAACAGAAAATCCATTACCGTCACAGCCCTACTTGACACCATATTTGATGGGTAACCTTCAAAAAAATACAACGGGTAAAAAAGCACTAACTTCAAAAATCCAAAGCTCTTTTAGCTCTTCTCTTTCACTCGCTTTCACCAGAATTCAAGATGCATTTTGAGTGTCGTGTCCAGAAACTATATCTAACTGCATGGGGACGATACTGTGGGTGCTAGAGGCTAATTTGTACTAATTCAATTCAATTCAATTCCCCTTTATTTGTATAGCGCTTATACAATGTAGATTGTGTCAAAGCAGCTTCACATAAAAGGTCACAGTAAATAGGAACAGTGTAATTCAGTTTGTAGTGTTTAAGTTCAGTTTAGCTCAGTTCAGTGTGGTTTAATAATCACTACTGAGAGTCCAAATACTGAAGAGCAAATCCAACGATGCGCACCTCTACAGATCCCGAACCATGCAAGCCAGTGGCGACAGCGGAGAGGGAAAAAAAACTTCACTAAAGGCGGAAGTGAAGAAAAAAAACCTTGAGAGAAACCAGACTCAGTTGGGCACGACCATTTTAATTTCTCCGCTGGCCAAACGTCTCGTGCAGAGCTGCAGTCTCAGTGGCGGAGGCTGGAAGCTGGCCTCAGCGAAGACTCGTCTGTCTCTGGAGCGTCACAGGAATCAGTCTCATGTTCTCCACTCTTCCATGACCATCGCAGTAGCTGCTCAGGATTCGGCCAGGTCCAGGATATGGAAACCTTGGGATCATCTCGTCGTTGGTCTTGGATCGAATCAGTGACTCTGCATAGTCTGAGGGCCTCGGGAAGAGTAACAAGAGACAAGATGGCGGCGCGTTCGGTTCGCGAGGCTCAGCGTCTCTCCAGTATCTGCAATTTTGCAGTATTATTCCTGCTCATTTCGGGTCTGTTCGTGCAGAACAGCAGTGCCTTTACATCGTACACCCGACAGGACATCTTGGATATTGGATTGTGCATTCCGGACAGTTTTATTAACAATCTTCGACTCATCCCTGAGATCGCCAGAACACACGGGCCTCAGAGCCCTACACGGCCGGGCGGAAGTGCTCGGAGGCGGCACAGAGAACGTAAACAAAGACGGGGGAAGCGCGGCGGGCTAAGAGCTAAGCTAAAGCTAACACCACACCGGCTCTCTTTACCCAGCATCTTTCTCGCCAATGTACTGTCACTGGTGAACAAAATGGATGAGATTCGACTGCGCATCAACCACAGCAAAAGATTATGGAACTGTAATGTCATGATTTTCACAGAAACATGGCTAAACAGCGGGATACCAGACAACGCTATATCGCTAACGGAGCATCAAACATTCCGAGCAGACAGAACGGCGGATGACTCCGGTAAGACCAGAGGCGGAGGATTATGCATTTATATTAACAAAGCTTGGTGCACAAACTCTGTCGTCGTTGGGAGACATTGCTCTGTTAACCTGGAATTTCTAATGGTTAAATGTAGACCGTTTTATCTGCCACGGGAGTTCACCTCCACCATAATAACTGCTGCTTATATCCCTCCCGACGCTGATGCCAAGCTTGCTATGAATGAACTTCATGCAGCCATCAGCAAACAACAGACTGCTCACCCGGAGGCTGCTTTTATTGTTGCGGGGGATTTTAATCACTCAAACTTAAAGACAGTGCTCCCCAAATTCCATCAGAACATTTTCTGCCACACAAGGGGAAACAAAACTTTAGACCAAGTTTACACAAACATGGCTGAAGCATATGCTGTGACCCCCCTCCCCCACTTGGGTCAATCAGATCACCTTTGTTTGTTTCTCACCCCCAAGTACTCACCCATCGTCAACCGTGTGAAGCCATCAGTAAGGACCATCAAAGTGTGGCCAGCGGGGGTGGACTCCACACTCCAGGACAGGTTTGAACACACAGACTGGAGTATGTTTGCTTCCCAGGCCACATGTGGCTCTCACACAGACATTGACAGTTACACTTCCTCTGTTCTGGAATATATCAACACCACCATAGACAGTGTTACAACCCAGAAACAGATCACCACATACCCAAATCAAAAGCCATGGATGAACAAGGAGGTGCGCCTCCTGCTGAAGGCACGCAACACTGCATTCAGATCAGGGGATGCACAGGCCTACAGCACTTCCAGGGCTAATCTGAAGAGGGGCATCAAAAAGGCCAAGCACTGCTACAAGCTAAAGCTAGAGGAGCACTTTTCCAACTCTGATCCTCGGCGCATGTGGCAGGGCATCCAGGCCATCAGCAACTACAAACCCAGCCAGTCCACCCCCACAGCCACAAATGTCTCCTTCCTGAACGAGCTAAATGACTTTTATGCCCGCTTTGAAAGAGACAATACAGAACCCTACACCAGGAACACTACCTCAACCGACCACTCACACATCACACTCACCTCCTCAGAAGTCTACACCGCACTGAGTCGGATCAATGTGCGTAAGGCTGCTGGACCAGACGGTATCCCTGGGCGCGTCCTCAAAGCATGTGCAGAACAGCTCACTGGGGTATTCACAGACATTTTCAACCTGTCGCCTAACCTAGCAACTGTGCCAACATGCTTTAAAACCACCTCTATTGTGCCAGTGCCCAAACACTCCAGCCCAACATGCCTGAATGACTACCGCCCTGTAGCACTCACACCCATCATCATGAAGTGCTTCGAGCAGTTGGTCCTGGCACATCTGAAAGACTCTCTGCCATCCACACTGGACCCACATCAGTTTGCCTACCGTGGCAACAGGAGCACAGAAGATGCCGTCTCCATAGCACTGCACTCTGTACTCACACACCTGGACAATAAAAACACTTATGCACGAATGCTGTTTGTTGACTTCAGCTCAGCATTCAACACTGTCATACCCTCTAAGCTAATGATCAAACTTAGAGACCTGGATATCAACACGTCTCTCTGCAACTGGGTTATGGACTTTCTGACTAACAGACCTCAGAATGTTAGATCAGGCCACATCTGCTCCACCACCGTCACACTCAACACTGGTGTACCCCAGGGCTGCGTGCTGAGCCCCTTCCTCTACTCTCTCTTTACCATCGACTGTAGGCCTGTGAACAGATCCAACACCATCATCAAATTTGCAGATGACACCACAGTGATTGGTCTAATCAGCAATAATGATGAGACTGCCTACAGGGAGGAGATACAGCATCTGGCCACTTGGTGCACCGACAATAATCTGCTCCTTAACACCAGCAAGACCAAGGAGCTCATTGTGGACTTCAGGAAGGGACGAACAGGCTCGCATGATCCCATCCACATTAATGGGATGGCCGTTGAGCCTGTCTCATCCTTCAAGTTCCTGGGGACCCACATCTCTAAGGACCTTTCCTGGACCACCAACACCTCCAGCCTGGTCAAGAAGGCTCACCAGCGCCTATTCTTCTTGAGGCAACTTAAGAAGAACCAGCTTTCATCAGCCGTCTTGGTGAACTTCTACCGCTGCACAATAGAAAGCATCCTGACCAACTGCGTCACAGTCTGGTATGGAAGCTGCTCTGTTGCTGAGCGTAAGGCACTGCAGCGGGTGGTGAAAACTGCCCAACGCATCACAGGGACTACACTGCCAGCCATTGAGGACATCCAGAAGAAACACTGTCTGCGCCGAGCACGCAGTATTCTTAAGGACACCTCTCACCCTGCTCACAGACTGTTTTCTCTCCTGCCTTCCGGCAGGCGCTTCAGGCTCCCCCGGACAAAAACCAGCAGACTGAGAAACAGCTTTTTCCCCAGAGCTGTCTCCCTTCTGAACTCTGCCCCTCACTGACTCTTTTGCCCCCCCAATACACCCCCCACACTCCTCTAACTTATACTCCTCACAATCACTGCACTATTTAACATTTGCACATTTAAAGTTTGCACATATTCATTGCACTGATTCATTACTTGAACTGGACATACCCACTGCACATGGACATTTGTAATTATGTTTATCTGTAAGCACACTTCTGCTATTAATAGTATCCTGTACATATATTCATTTATTGTAAATCTGTTCATAGCTAATACAACCTGTATATAATGTTGATAGTACATCCATCTGTAAATATCACCATAGTTTTTCTATAACTGCACTTTATAACTTATACCTGTATCCTGCACTTGCTGCTATTGCACTGCTGGTTAGACCTAAACTGCATTTCGTTGCCTTGTACTTGTACATGTGTAATGACAATAAAGTTGAATCTAATCTAATCTAATCTAATCTAATCCCCAGGTGGAAATGGAGAATAAAGAAAATAATTAGCGTAGCTGATGTTCACAGTGTATATCAGCAAGATGCATAACCTGTGTGGAAGCCCCCAAGTGGTGCACTAAGTGTATGCTTTACTGAACAGATAGGTCTTTAATCTAGTTTTGAATTGGGAGAGTGTGTCTGAGCCTCGGACGTTATCAGGAAGGCTATTCCAGAGTTTAGGAGCCATAAATGAGAAGGCTCGACCTCCTTTACTCGACTTTGCTATTCTAGGTACTACCAGGAGCCCTGAGTTTTGAGACCTTAAAGAGCGAGTTGGATTGTAGCGAGACAGAAGATTGGTTAGATAAACAGGAGCTAGATTATTTAAAGCTTTATATGTAAGAAGCAATATTTTAAATTCAATACGAAACTTAACAGGCAGCCAGTGTAAGGAGGATAAAATTGGGGTGATGTGATCAAATTTTCTAGACCTGGTTAGAACTCTGGCAGCTGCATTTTGTACTAATTGAAGTTTGTTAATAGAGGATGCTGGGCAGCCAGCAAACAATGCATTACAGTAGTCCAGCCTAGAAGTCATAAAAGCATGGACTAGCTTTTCTGCATCTGAGATGGATAGCATACTTCGTAACTTAGCTATATTTCTCAGATGAAAGAAAGCAGTTTTTGTGACATGGGATATATGATTTTTAAAAGTTAAATTGCTGTCTAATATGACACATGTGAAAACACAAGCCACAGAGAGCACAAAACACAGAGAGCAAGATACTTTCTAAAAACTATTTTACAGATATAAACATAAACATAATCTACATGAGTTGCCACATATTTTTTGATATGCTGTAATGAATCTGGGCGACGCGGTAGTGGTGTGGCCTCACAGCAAGAAGGTCGCTGGTTTGAGTCCCGGCTGGGTCAGTTGGCATTTCTGTGTGGAGTTTGCATGTTCTCCCAGTGTTGGTGTTGGTTTCCTCCGGGTGCTCCGGTTTCCTCTACAAGTCCAAACACATGTGCTATAGGGGAATTGGGTAAGCAAAAAATGTACTGTAGTGAATGAGAGTGTATGGGTGTTTCCCAGTGATGGGTTGCAGATGGAAGGGCGTCCGTTGCATGAAACATATGCTGGATAAGTTCATTCCGCTGTGGTGACCCCTGATTAATAAAGGGACTAAGCCGAAAAGAAAATAAATGAATGAATTTGAACATGCATTTTTTCTTATTCACCATATGCAGATGGACATTTCATAAAACACGAAACAAGATCATGAATATTTACCTGAAAGTTTTGGAAAAGTCATTGAAAAGTCTTTAGTAGTCAAAATGTGTATGAACCCTGTGTAATTGCACATTTTTATTTGTCATATTTTGTGTTTTCAGGTAGCTACACAATGGCAATGGACTACAAGATTCGCACAGTGGAAATAAACGGGGAGAAAGTCCAGTTGCAGATCTGGGATACAGCAGGCCAGGAGAGTTTCAGGACAATGACCTCCACGTGAGTGACACCTTCAGTTAAATACCCAGATTAAAGAGCCCCTATCATACATGAAATAGGGTCATATTTTGATTGTAAGGGTCTCAACCACTGACTCTTCACAGTTTCATCTTTGGGTAGAGACTTTCAATAATATCCATCTGAGCACAGCGTGACTTCATTTGACCGGTGTGGTGAGAAATCGGGTCCCCCCAGTGTGTGTGTGTGTGTGTCTGTGTGGGGCTTTTTTTCTGTGTTAATGGGCGGGGCCGCAGGTTTCAAATCTCCCAGGTTTGTGCGCGCAACTACTGGGCGGGGCTTGTGTTTCGTAGCCACGTCATTGTGAAACACCTAATGACTCGTTATCAAGACGACTCGTTTGAAGCACTATGAGTTGACTCTTTTATAGATGAATCAATAGTTTTAAACACTGTACACTTTTAGATTTAAACCTGAGCTGGATATTTCACTTCACTTAGAGCTGTGTGACACACTATATGTAAGGTCATTTTCAAAAACCCATAAAATGGGCTCTTTAATACAAATAAAACTTGATATATGGCTGTGTGTGATCATAAACTCTCCAAACTTGTGATTTAATGAATGAAATCAGCTAAAATGAACAAATGAAAACGTATTGTTAAGTGTGACTGAATTTTTAATGTTGTACGCTACATTATCTTGAGCATGTTAATATGTACCCAAACAGATGTTATATGAGTGTCTGTTTAACAGTGGGAATGATTATATTGAGGTTTATGTCACTTACGCGATTGAAGGTAAAAGTATGATGATGATACTTACCTATTATTGGTATGTCCCGATCGAGGGGCGGAGTCGGGGCTATTTAAGGAGACACCAGATTCGGAGACAGAGTCAGTTTACCAGGCTAGGTAGCGTGTTGTGAAAGAACCCTGAGCAATTCTCTTTGTTGGATACTCTTATATATTGTAGATCTAGTGTATATATATTTATTTTGTGTTGTATAAAGTCTTTCTATTTTGTTTTTGTTATTTTGATACTTAATATTTTTCTCATACATAACTTTTTGGTTTGGGGTCATTGTACATATACTTTGCACTGGACATTATAACATCATTCTTGTAAATAAATACCACCATTTTTACACTTCTGGGATAAGGCCATTTTTTGTGAAATGTTTAAATTTGTGTTTTTTTTGGGTGTTTGGTGTCGGACATCCCACGCCTGGTAGTGGACCCACTCTGGGAAAACTATGTTATTGCGGTGACACAGTTCTGGATCGAAGTGTCGGCGTCACAATAGACTTACCGCACAACACATAGACATGAACTCAGTCATTTTTGGTGATGCAATATAAATCTGCCATACATAAAAACCAATTCCAGCAACATTTCAGCTGATTGTGCAACATCTCCGTCTTTATTTGAGGTGTCAGTGTCAGTATGGTTAAAAACACTGTAGTATTTACTATAAATTACTGTAGTATATTCTCATGTGTGTGTCTGACAGCTGAAAATAGATCTGGCAGCAGATATCACAGCCTCTGTTACTCTTTACCTCACACTTTTTGTGTTAATGTAAAAGTTGCCTCTCAAATTTTAAAATATACTTATACATATGACTATAATGTATGTTTTATGGCTCCTTGAGAGTTTAATATTTCAATTATTTAAATATTTATTTAAATTAAAAACCTATAATTGATCATTTTTTTATATTATTATTGTTTTTGTTTGTTGAATTTTGTTGTTTTTGTGTTTTTTTTTATTAGCTGACAATTGTTTATTTAATATACTTATTTACATGTTTATTTATTATAAATAATACATGGCGCAGTGGGTAGCACAATCGCCTCGCAGCAAGAAGGTCGCTCGTTTGAGTCCCGGCTGGGTTAGTTGGCATTTCTGTGTGGAGTTTGCATGTTCTCCCCGTGTTGGCGTGGGTTTCCTCCGGGTGCTCCGGGCAAGGCAAGGCAAGGCAAGTTTATTTCTATAGCACATTTCATACACAGTGGCAATTCAAAGTGCTTTACAAAAATAGGGATAAAAGAAACAAGAATAAATAAAATAAAAACAAATAATAAAAATGGTTAAAAAATAAATAAATAAGCATAAAAACAGATAAAATGTCTTATAAAAGAATGAAAAAGGGGAATTGGGTTGGCTAAATTGTCCATAGTGTATGAGTGTGTAAGGATGTTTCCCAGTGATGGGTTGCAGCTGGAAGGGCATCCGCTGTGTAAAACATATGCTGGTTAAGTTGGCAGTTCATTCCGCTGTGGCAACCTCTGATTATTAAACGTACTAAGCCGAAAAGAAAACTAATGAATAAATAAATAACATGTTTGTTTTTAATTTTGTAAATCTTTCCTAAATATTTTAATTTTTTAACTTTTTTGTAATGATATCTGTTATCTGTATTTTATTGTTTATTTTTTATTTAGTAAATATTTCTTACATTTTATTTTCTTTATTTGCAGAAATATTATTTGTTTTATTTTTATTTATTTACATTTGTATTGTTATTTATTCTCAATAAGATGTGTTTATTTTTATTTTTGTAAATATCTCTTAAAATATCTATTTTCTTAATTTAATTGTAATGTGTTTTAATTTATATTATAATTTTATTTATTTACATTTGTGTTTTTATTTATTACAAATAAAACATGTTTGTTTTTTTTATTATCTAGATATTTCTTAAAATATGTATTTTCCTTAATTTATTCCTTAAGGAATATTCTTCATATTAAAAGGAGTTTTCGTCCTAACCAACACCTCGAATTGATATATAAGAAACGGCTTAATTAGAAACAGAAAACTGACAATGATCAGCTCAGGTACAGCTCATGTGCTGTATTCAGTGTTAAATGCTAATAACGTGAGTCTCAATGCCATTTCACATCACATTTATTGCTGTACTACTGAAAGCAGCAGCAGATATTTCATCTCAGATTTGGACAATAAAATAAACCGTCTGAAACTAAACTTCAGAAACCAACACATATCAGTGATTCAGCATCTACATTTAATCATGTTGAAGAGGTTTAATATGTATTAATTAGATTATAAACATTACCATTGTGCTGGAGTGCAGTGAGTGCACTATTCTGTGCTTCTGAATGGCTGCATTTACATTGTGTCGTGTATCATGTGGTGTAAACAGCCCAATTGCTTATCACTACTCACTGCTCATCAAATGTTTACACTCATAATATTTATATTATTTGCTATTTAATAACCTCATGTGGAACTCTGAATCTGCGTCTCATTTCAGAGTCTGCTACTGTCCACCGGAGGTCACATTTCAGTCACTGACGCATACTTTCAGAGCCTTCATGACTGAATGAATGAATGAATGAAATACGCTGTTTTCCAGCAAGGCAACCGGGGTGCTGAAATATAATTGGCTAAACTGACATTGGGCGGTTAAAAAACCTTAAAACAAGGACAGCCATTCCGGCACGTAAATCACATTATCAAAGCAGAATATCTGACTTCAGCATTGTGTTTCAGATAAACAAGAATGTTCACTGAGCATGTTTCTGAATATCTGCAAACATATGATGGTGTTTTTATGCTTTAGAGGAGCCAAAAGCTAGCATACAGCAGCTTTAAATGTAAATACCTCATTTTTAAAATAATATTTATTATATTTTATGGTGGTTTATGAAAGCCTTAATATATATTCAATTCTTAAAGCAGCTTTTATTGGTCTTGTTCGTCGTTGTGCCTTGAACTGATCTGAGTTTAAAGCTTTTGTTTATTGTTTATGTTGTTTTTAAACATGTTGTTTGTGTGGTCTCTTTCAGGTACTATAGAGGCATGCACGGTGTAATCGTGGTTTATGACGTCACAAGCGCAGAGTCCTTTGTTAACGTCAAGCGCTGGCTGCATGAAATCAATCAAAACTGTGACGACGTCTGTCGAATATTAGGTAAATATATTGTTGATTTTATTACTGCATTTCACGAAGAAACACCATGTTCCTGTTGCATGCATAAAAATACAGTATGAGATGTATTTTGAGACACTTTTTGCCATCAAGGATTTAAGAGTAGCTGCTATGTCACATTTTACAAGATGTCAGATGCGTGTCTGGTGTCTCTAGTAGTGTTGTCACGATACTGGAATTCAATACCAGTCAGTACTGAAAGTTTGTGTCCATTTCCCGCTAACATTTAAGTGCTGTTGAGCGCGTTCTTAAACAGCGCTGATTTGCCATTGTTAACGTGCTCAACAGAAATGACTGTGATTGACCGTGAAGGTCATCAGTTCACCGAATTCACTACTGTTTGCTGAGTGTAA
The DNA here is from genome assembly GCF_903798145.1 of Danio aesculapii. Classification (NCBI taxonomy): domain Eukaryota; kingdom Metazoa; phylum Chordata; class Actinopteri; order Cypriniformes; family Danionidae; genus Danio; species Danio aesculapii. The sequence continues at coordinate 1,482,973 of NC_079439.1, forward strand.
ACACAGATACACGCACACTGCAGCGTTTTAAGCTGCAAATATCGGTTGATTCATTAGTGGATTGCTTGTATGTCAGCTAGGGTTGTGTTGATAGACGATGCTATGGTCCATCGCCGATGGCGGATAGACATCTTGATGCTGAGCCGGCATCGTGATCCTCCGCGCCACCCCCGTCGCAGAAGCAACGTAAAAAATACACACTTAGGCCCCATTTACACTAATACATCTTAGTTTTAAAATGACATTTTAGTCGGTGCCAGTGGTTAGTACGTTCCCACATGCACTCCGGTGCTCGCGGCGACCCGAGTTCGATTCCGCCTCGTGGTCCTGTGCCGATCCTTCCCCTCTCTCTGCTCCTGTTACATTCTGAGCTATTGTTTGTTTTCTCCACAAGATGTCGCAATTTTCCCCAGTGTTTCTGTTTGGGGTTTATTTGTGTTAATTCTGTTCAGCTGTGTCTTGTTAGTCTAGCCTATTTATTCTACCCTCTTGTCTTCACTTGTTACTTGGTTTTTGAGTTTGATGTGCTACCGCTGTTGCCGTAAGTCCTCTGGTCACTAGCTTTCATCAATTGTGTTTTTGGTTAAAGTACCTGTCATGATTACCAGCGATCTAACCACCAGAGGTCGCTGGTAAACACTCACATTCACATGGACTACATCTTATGAACTACAAATTCAGTCATGCCACACACACACACCTGCTCCAAGTCTCCACTGATTGGACTCCCACAGCTGATGCTGCTTCTGGACTAATCACACACACTACTTTAGCAGCACACACACTCACTTCCTTGCCGAGTCTTGTTTACCTGTAAAGTGCAATTCCACGCGTTTTCTTTAGTCTTGTTTCTCCGTGATTTGACCCTTGCCAAGTTTGTCTGTTTGTCCATGTTCACTGCCTGCCTTCCGACCTCTCGCCTGCTATAGTGACTACGATTCTGGATTTGCCTTTATTCATCTGTTTGCACCTGTGTTGACCCTTGATTGCCTGACTGACGAATAAACCTGCACTTGGATCCTTACGTTGTCTCTGTCATCCACGTGTTACAGTACCCTTGCTCTACGGAGAACTTTATGTTGGTTAACTAATTCCTATGTTTTTGCCTGGCTGCTTTTTTTTTTGATGATTTGGATTTCCTGAATAAACACTTTTTTTTAACTAGACCTTGTGCCTTGGCAATTGGGTTTACCAGCTCTCCTTGTGGCTGAATGGTAAAACACTGGTCTACAACACCAGAGACCCGGGTTCGAGCCTTGGGCTCATCACAGCTCCCCATGCTTTCCTGTCAATACTCTCTACTGTCCTGTCAAATGAAGGTGAAAACCCCGAATGAAGAAATACTAAAATGGCATTTTAGATTCAGGGTGTCCGCGGGGTAGTAAATGAAATTAGCCTAAATTAGGGGAATTAAAAAGTATTAAAAAGTAATAAACGTTATCTGACGAGGTATTAAAATCAAGCCCATTTTTAAGATAAATTTTCAGCTTGTGTTAAGTGCAGGCCTTTAATCTGAAATTTGGGTGGATTTATTTATATGTTGAGTGTAGGACATGATCGATATCATGTAAGGTGGTGTTCGTTCGCTCGTGCTGAAACAAACTGGGTATCGAGATGGCTTGCTGCCGACCATATAGGCGAGCTCGCTTTCGTTCATTAATTATATTAAAACATTGGGAAATGCAAGTTTTCGGACCTCTGGCTGGAGGACTCAAGGTTTAAAGACAGACCTGTAGTTGGCAACAGCCGCAGGGCTTATTGTCACGTCTGCAACAGGATGATTAATATCATCTGCTGCCTGCCATCTTGACCAGGTCTTCCTGGAAGAAGAGACAGTTCTGTTTCAATGGGATCTCCTGGCTAAATAAAGGAAATAAATAAATATAACCTCGCTTGCACACGCATCACACAGCGCCTGCAGTTAAACTCACAGTGGTTTATTCTGACACTTTTATCAATTATTTTTTCCCGAAATTGACAGCAAGAACAAACATAGAAGTGTTGTCTGATTAACACGCAACACCTAATTATGTTCAAACGAATTTAAAGCGCCAAATGGGATGAATTCAACACAGGCTCATTCTGAAAACGTAGCCCTACAGATGTTTCTGGAGTATGCGAATTATGTAGCCTGAGTTACATATGGCTGCATTTCATTTTTTTAAACGAAACAGTGTGATGCCGTTCCTTTTCGCGCTTTCCAGCTGACCGCTTACCTCCGTATGGACGGCATTCTGGCTGCAACCAGTTTGTCTGTTAGCGCGCCATGTACGTCGGCGGACTTGAGACGCAGAGAGGAGTTGACCACGACAAAGGAGTTCGAGTCCAGTGAAGAGCGGTTCCAGAAAGCAGATAAGACAAAAACAGAATACAAAAAATAAAATAAAGTAAATAACAGGGTGAGAATGTGGTAAATTCTGAAAACATGGTAAAAGACAAAGGGCTTTTCTTTTTTTGGATTGCCTTTGAAACGTGTTGTTTGGGTTTCAGGGAAGTGGGTGGGCGGGTCAATCGATAAAATTGGTTGGGTTTAGGGAAGGGGGAGGGTGGGTTAGTCGATCAGTCAGTCAGTCAAGAGGTGAGTCGACAGCGGCCTCTGGTGGATTTACGCGAGAACAACAGGCGCGAATGGCACTCACGGGGGAAATTTGACATCTCAAAAAGCGTACACAGCGACCTCTAGTGGATTCGTGAAAACAAGAACCGCAGAAACGTCTCCAGGTCTCCAGAAACATCTGCAGAGGTACGTTTTCAGAATGAGCCTGGGTTGGATGTATTTATACCCCCATTCCGAAAGTAAAGCATACTCTAATAGGTAGTGCAGTGTGTGTGTGAGAGAGGGGGGCAGTGTTTCAATGTGATCCGGTTATGTTGTGGTTCTATGACTGCTGGTGTTTGGTTGCTGTATGGTTACATTTTGACAGTTAAAGTAATTAGGTTAATCTAGATTTAAATCAATTAAAAATAAATAAAATATTAATCTATTATTTTGGGTGGTTTTTGGGGCCGTTTGGGTGGGTTTTGAACAGCTTTTAGGCTGGAAAACGTCTGCTAAATCTGGCAACACTAGTAGTAGCTTGGCAACAGAGCTGTAACGTCAACACACAGAATCTATCAACACAGTTCAGCACAGTTGTCTAACCGTGCCGACAATTACAGGCCGAGAAACGGTTTGTGAGAAACAACTGTACCAAACTGTTTTTAGGAGAGTGGCTATTGTTATGCAATAGGGTATATGCAGAGCTAGTGCGTCTTCTGTGGCGAGACGAGGGATAAAACATGAGCAGACAAACAGATAAGGTTTAACAACCCGGAGGGTGATTTATTTACAGTGCTGGGCAAGGAGGTGGGGAAAGGGAATCATTGCAGGTATGAGTCTCTTAGCTGTATATTGGGGAAAAAGCCTCTGGGTTGGTGAAGTATTGGATCTTGGGTATGAATCTGAGATGCCGGTCTAGCCACTGCTATCTGCTGGGGAAACCAGAGAAAGAAGCATTAGCATGTCTTCCCGGGGGAGATCAAGCCCCCTCTATTCAATTCAATTCAATTCAATTCACCTTTATTTGTATAGCGCTTATACAATGTAGATTGTGTCAAAGCAGCTTCACATAAAAGGTCACAGTAAATAGGAACAGTGTAGTTAAGTTTGTAGTGTTTAAGTTCAGTTCAGTTTAGCTCAGTTCAGTGTGGTTTAATAATCACTATTGAGAGTCCAAACACTGAAGAGCAAATCCAACGATGCGCGGCTCTACAGATCCTGAACCATGCAAGCCAGTGGCGACAGCGGAGAGGGAAAAAAAACTTCACTAAAGGCGGAAGTGAAGAAAAAAAACCTTGAGAGAAACCAGGCTCAGTTGGGCACGACCATTTTAATTTCTCCGCTGGCCAAACGTCTTGTGCAGAGCTGCAGTCTCAGTGGCGGAGGCTGGAAGCTGGCCTCAGCGAAGACTCGTCTGTCTCTGGAGCGTCATAGGAAACAGTCTCATGTTCTCCACTCTTCCATGACCATCGCAGTAGTTGTTCAGGATTCGGCCAGGTCCAGGATATGGAAACCTTGGGATCATCTCGTCGTTGGTCTTGGATCGAATCAGTGACTCTGCATAGTCTGAGGGCCTCGGGAAGAGTATCCCCAGGTGGAAATGGAGAATAAAGAAAATAATTAGCGTAGCTGATGTTCACAGTGTATATCAGCAAGATGCATAACCTGTGTGGAAGCCCCGTAAGTGGTGCACTAAGTGTATGCTTTACTGAACAGATAGGTCTTTAATCTAGTTTTGAATTGGGAGAGTGTGTCTGAGCCTCGGACGTTATCAGGAAGGCTATTCCAGAGTTTAGGAGCTATAAATGAGAAGGCTCGACCTCCTTACTCGACTCTGTGTCTTCTCTTTCTCTGTTTATATGCTCCCTTCCTAATGAGCTGCAGGTGATCGGTGCTGATGAGGTGACAGGTGTTGGTAGTTTGGACTTGTGGCGACGCTGCATTGGCACACTCTTCCCATACTGATAAACATCCGGTAAACGGTTAATGTGACTTTTTTCCATTTTATACGGTTCTTTATATGGTTTTACAGCATCGATGTTGTAATGTAAATAAAATACAATCAGTTAAAAAGACTTCAGCATTCATTTAGTTGCTCAAGCGTAAAACGAGATAAGAAGCCGTTTACTCGGACGCGCCTGTCAGAATCGGCTAGCGCTTACCCTGAATATACTGAGGTAAAATAAATGCTCATATTATAAAGACATGGCGGGGGAAATGTAATTTAATGCAGTGCTTCTTGAACATTCTGAGACCCACTTTAACTCGGATATCACTGGAGATCGCTGATTTTTAAAGAAAACAGACCTTAAACGTGCCGATTTTGCAATGGCATACAGTTCACAGGAAACGCTTGACCCAGGTTACTGACAAATTAAAAGTCCTTCTGCATACACCCTATTGTTACTTTTTGACATTGATTAAAAACTATTGACAGCTTTATTGTGACATCTTGATTATTCCCTCTGCTTTACTTAAATGTATATGTTATGTTATGTGCAATATGTTATTCCATTTGGAAAGATATTTCATTTACGGCGCTACAGTTGCAGCTCAAAGTCGTGCTGGTATTAAACATTTTTTGAAGGTATTAAAAAGGGAGTAAAAGGTATTAAATTCAACTTAAAATGTTCTGTATATACCCTGAGAATGAAAACGATCCATGTCCACACTGGCGTATCACCTAGCATTTCTGAAAAGCCCTGCTTCCACACTATACCGCTGAAAACACATCACGTGACCACACACACTCTCTGTCATGCGCTGTAGTGTACGCACATGTCTGAGCTCCAGGCAGTCATTGGGTGATTTGAGCACAAAACCCCAGAGAGCAGTGCACGTCAGACAGTTTATCAAGGATGTATCGCTGGATGGCGTCTCACTATAGTTGTTAAACGTGATGTTTAATTAATCTTGTCTCTATCTTGACTATTCGGTCTTGTGAATCTATCAGGTAACGTGTCACAGCGTCAGTACACTGCTTTAATCTTTCTCTTTCACACTTGTACTTAGTAGTGTAAACCTCAGATACTGCTGGTTGGTTCCTGTTGGTTTGTGGACGCCATTATAACGCCACGGATCACTCTGCCTATTCATGCCAGAGTCCAGCGGGAAAAGTGATTGACAGGTGGTCATTTGTGTGTAACTCATCTTTACTTATTTATGATTTGGGTAAATCTAAGAGAATGCTGGTCAGCTTGTTGAAACGGTTGGCTACTGTCATGATCACCAGCGATCTAACCACCAGAGGTTTCTTGTAAACACTTACATTCACATGAACTACAAATCTGCTGGTGAATGGACTACAAGAACCAGTCATGCTCCACACACACAGGTTCCAGATCCTGACTGATTACACACACATATATACAGCTCACATTGAGACACTCATTGCTGAGTCTTGTTATCTGCTACAGTGACATTACAACGCGTTTCCTTTGTCTGCCTCTGGCGTGTTATTGATCCTTTGCTTTGTTTATTTGTTTCATCCTGTTCACTGCCTGCCTTCTGACCATCTGCCTGCCTTTTGACTACGACTCTGGATTGCCCTTATACATCTGCTTGCTCCTGTATTGACCACTGCTTGTCTGACCATTCTAATAAACCTGCATGTGGATCCTCACCTCATCATCCATTGCAGTGTTTTACATTAGACATCGTACAACGCCAAATTGGTCGACATCTCCCAACCCTAATATCAGCTTATAAACAGCCCAGCTGAGCGAGTTTCAGCTAACTGGATTGTAAATAAATGATTTGCTGTACTCTCCTATGATCACTTCTGCTGATGAGAAACACACAGCTGTGAACAGATGTTGTGTTTTTGTCTGTAATGTGTATTTCCTGTGTTCAGTGGGTAATAAGAACGACGATCCGGCCTCTAAAGTGGTGGAGACCAACGATGCGCAGAAGTTTGCAGAGCAGATGGGCATCAGACTGTTCGAGACCAGCGCCAAAGAGAACCTCAATGTGGAGGACGTGAGTCTGGCTTTACAGAGACTAGCGAACATTCATCACATTAAACACACAATTCAGACAAGATCAGCATTCTGCCGTCATGGACTCACCTGTTGTTTCAAAACCTGTTTTAAGTTTCTGTTTTCTGTTGAACACTGATGACGATACACTGAAGACTGCTGGGAAAAACAGACATTGACTTTCATTGTATTATTTGTTCCTACTGTTGATGTTATTGGCTGCTTTTGTCCAGTATTGTTCAGAATTTCTTGTTTTGTGTTCAATAGAAGAAAGAAACTCAGAAAAGTGTAGAACTTAAATGATGTAAATGATGGGGAAGTTTTCAGTTTTATTTAACTAAAATTAAAACTGAAATAAAACACAGACATTTACAAATAAATGAGTAAAACCTCCTACAATTGCAATGAGAATGGAGAATGCTAAAAAATGTAAAAAAAATACTCACACACACACACACACACACGCGTTTGTTTTTGTGAAAAGTAGGTACATTACATAGGTTTCCATTCATTTTATATCGTCCAAATCATATTTCACGCATTCACACTTGCAATAGTTTCAGAATAAGCCGTATTTGGCGTGCTGTCTGGGGAGAGGGCTCTGAGCTCGGGGAAGACACCCAAACTTGAGTTATTCCTCTTATCAGGAAACAGAGAGGAGTTGGGATTCGAGCGAAGTATCTAGCCCGGCCCCAGAACGCTCCCCCGGGATTGTAATGCTTAAGAGGTGAGGTGACGGGGTGGTGGAGGGATGCTAAAGTCATGAGATGCTGCAGGTAAGACAGCTTTGGTGTATATATATAGGGGTTTGGTCAAGAACTGATTGGATAATGGAATAATTGTCAATGACGTATTTGATACTGAAACTTCTGCGCGTGCTCCTCCCGAAATTTGTTTATAAAACATCACATTGTATTGGCCTCACCCCACCCTACCCGTAAACCCAACCATCACAGGACACAGTGTACAGCTTTACTCTCTCTTTTTGTAATAGCTGTGTCATACCTATGTCACTATACAGACTTGTGTCCTGATATGTCACAAAAACACACACGCACACACACACACACACACACACACACACACACACACACACACACACGCACACACTTCCGGGTCAGGCCATTGTGTTTGGATTCTTGCCATTGGGTTTGTTTATTTTTGGTTTATTGTGGTGCCAGGACCTTCCACGCCTCCTAGTGGGCCCACTCTGGGTTCACTACGTCACACGCGCCCTCTTCTGGTCACGTCTTGCACTCCGTTTACACGTGCTTCAGATAAAGTGGAGCTCTGAAGTATTGGTATGTCCGAGTATAAGAGAGGTTTGGGTTTGTATCTTCTTCGTCTCACATTAATAATGGCATCATTTACCACAAAACACAATGCTGGATTTTACTTCACAGCACAAGAATTCTTATATTTAAATGTATAATTTATAAAAACATTCATATGTTATTTGTAATACAATTTTGCCCTTTAATACAAGCAGACGCTATATGATGCACAAATAACTAAAACAACCCAATTATAAAATAGAAATAAAAAATGCATAAAAAATGGCAAAATAATAAACTACCTAAAATTAAAATGAGAATTAAAATGCAAATAAATAAAACAATAAAAAAAATAATATCTTGATTATAACACAACACAATACTGCAAATAGCTAAAACCAGCTACAATTTAAACCAGAATTAAAAATACAATAAAATAAAGTAAATAATACAAAGTTTTAACATTTAAAAACACTATAATAATATATCGAGAACATGGAAATATACAATTTGCTCCTTGTATTTTTTTAGGAAGCATCTAGAGTTGTGAAAGCTGAGTGTGTGTTTGTAATATTGCATTTCATTGTTGTTATTGTGTGTGTGCATCTGTGTATGTGTCTCAGATGTTCAACTGCATCACCGAGCTGGTCCTGAAGGCCCGGAAAGAGTCTGTAGCCAAACAACAACAACAGCAGCAAGTGAAGTCGTCAAACTGAGTAAGAGCAACAAACGCAAGAAGAAATGCTGCTAATGGACTACACACACACACACACACACACACACACACACACACACACACACACACTTATAGAGAGCCAATGGACAGAACGCCACTGAACTGACGTGAGCCAGAGACTGAACTTAACACACTTAAAGCAACATGAAGATCTCTGTAGATTTCCTAATGATGGACATCAGGAGGAGCTTTTAGCAGGATCACACTTCCTCTCCTCAGAAGATGATGCTGACAATTAAACTAGAGGATCAAACCTTTCTGTTTTTGAGCATCTTCATCTGGATTCTGACTGATTCAAAGGCCAAATGTGAGCAGTGTTAATGTGGCGTGCCAAACAAACCACAGCGATATCAGGACGAACACATCCACTCGCAGAGTGTTGAAGAATATGGCATGTTTTAGTTTTAGTTTTGGTTTTATATGAGCTCATCTATGATGGACTGTGGACCAAACATGCGCTCCGCTCTGCCGATACTAAGAGACACTTGTTTTGCCTTTTGCTTTCTCTCTTTTTTTTGTAAAGTGTATTTTTTACTAACAGATTATACAATCACTGTAGCGTTCAGCTGATGTGCTGCCGTTAACTGAACGCTAGTCTATTTACAGAGCTGGGAGGAAATGCCAAACCATTACACAAAGACTTCACCAGGAATGCACTTGTGTCTTAGTTTACTCACATGGATGATCAGTGCAAAGCATTCAGTTTCTTAAAGACACAGTACACCTAATAATGAATATTTACTCATTATTTATTCACACTCAAGTGGGTCGATCCGTAATAAACATTTTAAGACAAGAGTGGGTTTGTTTTTCTTGATCAGCAACATGCTTTTGTGTTTAGTTCTACCACAAGGTGTCGCTCTAGTGCTTGTTTTGGCTCCAAACTAAATTATTCGCCCTTCTTTAAAATAATGTGTTTTTTCCAAATATGTGTGATGTTTAACAGAGCAAGGGATTGTTTTATGTAGTATTTCATATAACAAAAAAATCTAATTTAACATTTTTTATCTAAACACGAGTACACACAAATATATTTGTTATAGGGAAAATATTTTAAAACATTTTAAGAGAAAAAATCTAGAGAAACCCAATATATATAAGTTAGTTGCCGAGCCATAAAATGGCGCCGGCTTATGATGTCACGGGCCGCGCCATGGCGGCACCAAGCACTGAAGCGCCAACCGTACCAATTGTTTTTTTTTAGGGTACAGCCCAAGCTGCAACCTCCCGCTCTCTCTCGGGAAGCCAATACGGAAGTAACTGAAACTGCAATTCATCAAAATTCCGCTAGTCCTGGCTCCATAATAGAGCAAGTTGCAATTGAGCCCACTGTTAGAATGGCCAACTTACAGCAGAAAAAAGGTGTTTACAGCCTGGTACAAAGAACGATTTGGGTTCATATAGCTAATATTACCCTCCATGACAACTGTGAGGGGTGTGAATTTTTTTATAACTCATCCGTTTCCTTTATATTAGGTTATATTAAGTTTTCATAATTAAGGGCGTGGCCACTTGAGTGACAGCTAGGTCTGGCTGGTCGCCGTCTCTTCACCTCAGCTGAATCCGGCAGATTAGCCACTGATCTCTGCATATTCATCGTATTTTTGTGTTGTTTTATGTGGCTTTACGCAGTCAGCTGCCTTTTGGACTTATTTCTTACAATTACCAGATGATATGGGATGCTGTGTGCACTTAATTGTGCTCACAAACCATTCACGTGGCCCTCCGCTTCCCATGTGAGTAAAGTTATATACTTGTATACCATCTCTATAAATGTATTGTTTTTAACACTTCCGGGACGAGGCCATCAGTTTTTGAGAACTTTTAGTTTTTTTTTGGTTATTGGTGTTTGGTATCCCACACCTCTTAGTGAACCCATTCCGGGTCCACTACACAACTACGCACGGCGGCACAGGAAACATTTGACACACTACACTCCGTAGTGAGCACTCTCACCGCTCAGAACTCACAGCAGGTGGCAGTAGTGAGCTTGTGGGTCTCGGGCCGTCGCAAACTATGAAATATTTGGAATAATTTGTTTAAATTTAAGTGTTTAATGTAAAAGGAGATGAACATCCCATAATGCAATTCATAACCGCAAATAAACGCTTCTGAATCACTAAATACAGAAACTGTTCATTAACAGAGATTTATTTTAAACTCTATGATCTTTCTACAGATTTGACCCAAAAATGTTGAATATCGAGGGAAAGTCCATTTGTTTTAATAATTAGTTTCATAAAGTGAAACTTGTGTGTTATATTAGCTCACGACACACATAGTGAAATATAAGCCTTTCCATTCCGTTTGAGTGATTATGGATTAAAGATGACAAACTCAATCCATTGTTTTCACTAAATCAGAATATTTCATGACAAAAGTTCAACATGGTCAGCTCCATGTGTCTCAATCTAGTCCACTAATTAATGCAAAGCCTTGAAACTGTCTCAGTCTGGCATAAGTTTCTAAATCATGGGTTGGACTGCTGACTTGATGGTTGTGCAGAAGACCACCACTGAAACCCCTTTATAAGGAGGCAATTGCAAATGAAACTGGATGCTCTCAGAGTGCAGTGTCTAAGTATATTAATAGTGTTAAGCGGATGGGGAAAATGTGGCTGGAAAAGGTGCACAAGTATGACCGCAGCCTTGAGACGACTGTCAAACAAGGGTGACTGAGGCTGGTGTCAGAGCATCAAGAACACCACATACAGACGTCTGCATGACATGGGCTACACCTCTTGAACTCCATGTGTCAAGCCACTCCTGAACCAAAAGCAACGTTAGAAGCGTCTGTGCTTTGGCTGAAGAGGAAAAGTACTGGTCTGTTGCCCAGGAAAAGTCCTCTTTTCAGATCAATGCAAATTTTGTCTTTCACTTGGAAATCAAGATCTCAGAGTCTGGAGGAAGAGCGGAAGAGACACGAAAGTCAAGCTGCTTAAAGTCCAGGGTGAGGTTTCCACAGTCAGTGATGGTTTGGGAAAGCCTTGTCATCTGCTGGTGTGGGTCCAGTGTTTTTTTATCAAGTCCAGTCAACGCAGCTCTATAGGGAAATTACTACGTCACACATGACGTTTCACGTGTTAAACCGCAAACATATGGTGTTGTGCAGTAGGATGCCAAATTCGGCTGAAAAAAGAAAACTTAACTTTTACTGTACACCACACTGCTTTAAGGCCAATCACAGACGTCTTTGGCTAAATGGGAGCTGAATGGAGTGAGGACCTCATTAAAAATGCTGGACTCTGCAGTTCTCATTATATATCAGGTGAGTTCACGCTATGCTGAATCAGACACATCACTCGTTTTTGGTTCAGAAATGATTCAGCAGAAGAAACAGTTCAATATGGTGAATTAAACTGCGGACACTGAGTGCTCAGAATGAACTGTGAACATGTGTGTTCACATACCCTGCCGTACAGCTGCAGTTCTCTGTCAGAATGCAGTTGTTTTGCTTGTTGATGATTACCCAGGCCTTGTACAGCTCCATCTTCTTTCCTTGTGTTTGGCTAGGCAGATCCTTGGTTTTTAGCTCTACATAGTGTTGAACCTGGTCATCATGGAGCATTATTTCCTGCACATGACCACAGAACACAATTGTAGGCATCTTAAGACTTGTAGGCCTTTAACTTTTTTCTTGTAAAACCACTTGGAGCTTCAATGAGAGTGTATATTTGGGGCTGGATGCTTTGCCATTTCGTCTTATCCAATTTCATTCGGAGGAGGCTATAGCAAATGGACCTGTCAGATGAACGCCGCTTACTTTGTTGATTTTGCAGAATAACTGCTTATCACAGGCTGACCAGCTGTTATAAAAACACTGAAAGCATTATGTAAATAATATATGTAATATGTAATCAATATAACTTATCTTTAATACAATAACAAACTCTGTAGCGCATCAAATGTCATTCCCTCTCTGTAAATGCTAGCGCTCCTGTTTTCCTGCAACCCTCGCTGCGCGCGCATCCTGATTGTTTACAAACCAGTAATTCATCTATACCTGGATGATTTAGAGCACTCATGCTTCCTGCTGCAGACAAGCTCTTTGGAGATGATGATTTTATTTTCCAGCAGGACTTAAGTTGGTACACAATGCCAAAGCTACCAGTACCTGGTTTAAGAACCGTGGTGTACCTATTCTTAATTGGCCAGGAAACTCACCTGACTTAAACCCCCATTGAAAATCTATAGGCTATTGTCAAAGGAGGATAAGGAAACAGAGACCCTTAAATGCAGATGAGCAGAAGGCCGATATCAAAGCAATGTGGGCTACCATAACACGTCAACTGTGTTAAAAGCTGATCGACTCCATGCCACACCGCCTTGTAAAGTGCAAAAGGAGGCCATCAAGTTCTGAGGACATAATACAGTACATTAACACACTTTTCAATAGGCCGACATGTGTTTAAGATCCTTTTTTATTGGGTCTGTACTTAAACACTTGATAATTCCCGAGTTTAAGCAGGTAATACAAGCAGTATTGTGCTAACAAGCTGCTACAGGTAGTATGAGAAGAACAACAGCTGATCTTCTGTCGATAATAACTTTATAAACAGTGATCACTTACTTTTAAGACACGCACACTGTAACACAGTATACCACCAGTGCCTGTTATGTCCCTTTTTGCCGAGTGAGTTAGATAGCAGGTGTGTTATCCAGCGTTATCTCTCAACTATTTCTTTGCTCAGCCCACCTCGATGATGCTGTGTTGCGTTGTGCACACTGATTGGTTGGTGTCATCCGGGACTTAGACATCAGCGGTCCTTTTGCACAGGGTCACATGAAATATTCTGATTTAGTGGAATACTGGATATGAGTTTATCATCTTTAATCCATAATCACTCAAACTGAATCAAATGAAGGCCTGACATTTTATACCCCATTCTGATAGTAAAGCATACTCTAATCTGAAGTGCAGTGTGTGTGTGAGAGAGGGGGGCAGTGTTTCAATGTGATCCGGTTATGTTGTGGTTCTGTGACTGCTGGTGTTTGTTTGCTGTATGGTTAAATTTTGACAGTTAAAGTAATTAGGTTAATCTAGATTTAAATCAAATAAAAATAATAAAATATTAATCTATTATTTCGGGCGGTTTTTTTTGGGCGGGTTTTGGACAGCTTTTGGGCTGGAAAAAGTCTGCTATATCTGGCAACACTAGTAGTAGCTTGGCAACAGAGCTGTGACGTCAACACCAGAATCTATCGACACAGTTCAGCACGATTGTCTAACCGTGCCGACAATTACGGGCCTAGAAGCGGTTTGTGAGAAACAACTGTAACCGTACCAAACTGTTTTTAGGAGAGTGGCTATTGTTATGCAATAGGATATATGCAGAGCTAGTGCTTCTTCTGTGGCGAGACGAGGGATAAAACATGAGCAGACAAACAGATAGGTTTAACAACCCAGAGGGTGATTTATTTACAGTGCTGGGCAAGGAGGTGGGGAAAGGGAATCATTGCAGGTAGGAGTCTCTTAGCTGGATATTGAGGAAAAATCCTCTGGGTTGGTGAAGTATTGGATCTTGGGTATGAATCTGAGATGCCGGTCTAGCCACTGCTATCTGCTGGGGAAACCAGAGAAAGAAGCATTAGCGTGTCCTCCCGGGGGAGATCAAGCCCCTCTGTGTCTTCTCTTTCTCTGTTTATATGCTCCCTTCCTAATGAGCTGCAGGTGATCGGTGCTGATGAGGTGACAGGTGTTTATAGTTTGGACTTGTGGCGACGCTGCATTGGCACACTCGCCACACTTCCCATATGATAAACATCCGGTGAACGGTTTTAATGTGACTTTTTTCCATTTTATACAGTCCTTTATATGGTTTTTACAGCATCGATGTTGTAAAGTAATTAAAATACAATCAGTTAATAGACTTCAGCATTCATTTAGCTGCTCAAGCGTAAAACGAGATGAAAAGCCGTTTATTCGCACGCGCCTGTCAGAATCGGCTAGCGCTTACCCTGAATATACTGAGGTAAATAAATGTTCATAATTTAAAGACATGGTGGGGGAAATTTAATTTAATGCAGTGCTTCTTGTACATTCTGAGACCCACTTTACTCGGATATCACTGGAGATCTCTGATTTTTAAAGAAAACAGACCTTAAACGTGCCGATTTTGCAATTGCATACAGTTCACAGGAAACGCTTGACCCAGGTTACTGAAAACTAAAAGTCCTTCTGCATACACCCTATTGTTACTTTTTGACATTGATTAAAAACTATTGACAGCTTTATTGTGACATCTTGATTATTCCCGCTGCTTTACCTAAATGTATATGTCATGTTGCAATATGTTATTCCATTTGGAAAGATATTTCATTTACGCCACTACAGTTGCAGCTCAAAGTCGTGCTGGTATTAAACATTTTGAAGGTATTAAAAAGGGAGTAAAGTATTAAATTCGACTTAATATGTTCTGTATATACCCTGAGAGTGAAAACGATCCACATCCCACACTGGCGTTTCACCTAGCATTTCTGAAAAGCCCTGCTTCCACACTATACTGCTGAAAACACATCACGTGACCACACACACTCTCTGTCATGCGCTACAGCATACGCACACGTCTGAGCTCCAGGCAGTCATTGGGTGATTTGAGCACAAAACCCCAGAGAGCAGTGCACGTCAGACAGTTATCAAGGATGTATCGCTGGATGGCGTCTCACTATGGTTGTTAAACGTGATCTTTAGTTAATCTTGTCTTATTTAACGACTCTTCAGTCTTGTGAATCAGGTAACATGTCAAAGTGTCAGTACACTGCTTCAATCTTTCACTTTAACGCTTGTACTTAGTGTAAACCTCCAATACTGCTGGTTGGTTCCTGTTGGTTTGTGGACGCCATTATAACGCCACGATCACTCTGCCTACTCATGCCAGAGTCCGCAGAAAAAGTGATGCCAGGTGGTCATTTGTGTGTAACTCATCTTTACTTATTTATGATTTGGGTAAATCTAAGAGAATGCTGGTCAGCTTGTTGAAACGGTAGGCTACTGTCATGATCACCAGCGATCTAACCACCAGAGGTCGCTGGTAAACACTTACATTCACATGAACTACAAATCTGCTGGTGAATGGACTACAAGAACCAGTCATGCTCCACACACACAGGTTCCAGATCCTGACTGATTGCATACACACAGCTGATGCTCCTCAAGTACTGATTACACACACATATATACAGCTCACTTTGAGACACTCATTGCTGAGTCTTGTTATCTGTTACAGTGACATTACAAGGCGTTTTCCTTGTCTGCCTCTGGCGTGTTATTGATCCTTTGCTTTGTTTATTGTTTCTTCCTGTTCACTGCCTGCTTCTGACCTTCTGCCTGCCTTTTGACTACGACTCTGGATTGCCCTTATACATCTGCTTGCTCCTGTATTGACCACTGCTTGTCTGACCATTCTAATAAACCTGCATGTGGATCCTCACCTCATCATCCATTGCAGTGTTTTACATTAGACATCGTACAATGCCAAATTGGTCGACATCTCCCAACCCTAATATCAGCTTATAAACAGCCAGCTGAGCGAGTTTCAGCTAACTGGATTGTAAATAAATGATTTGCTGTACTCTCCTATGATCACTTCTGCTGATGAGAAACACACAGCTGTGAACAGATGTTGTGTTTTTGTCTGTAATGTGTATTTCCTGTGTTCAGTGGGTAATAAGAACGACGATCCGGCCTCTAAGTGGTGGAGACCAACGATGCGCAGAAGCTTGCAGAGCAGATGGGCATCCGACTGTTCGAGACCAGCGCCAAAGAGAACCTCAATGTGGAGGACGTGAGTCTGGCTTACAGAGACTAGCGAACATTCATCACATTAAACACACAATTCAGACAAAATCAGCATTCTGCGTCATGGACTCACCTGTTGTTTCAAAACCTGTTTTAAGTTTCTGTTTTCTGTTGAACACTGGTGAAGATACACTGAAGACTGCTGGGAAAACAGACATTGACTTCCATTGTATATTTTATCCTACTGTTGATGTTATTGGCTGCTTTTGTCCACTATTCTCCAGAATTTCTTGTTTTGTGTTCGACAGAAGAAAGAACTCAGAAAACTGTAGAAACTTGTAAATGATGGGGAAGTTTTCAGTTTTAGTTAATTAAAATTGAAATAAAAACACAGACATTTACAAATAAATGACTAAAACCTCCTACAATTGCAATGAGAATGGAAAATGCAAAAAAAAAAGAAAAACACCACACACACACACACACACACACACGTTTGTTTTTGTGAAAAATGGGTACATTACATAGGTTTCCATTCATTTTATACCGTCCAAATAATGTTTCACGAGTTCACACTTGCAATCGTTTCAGAATAAGGCGTATTGGCGTGCTGTGCGGGGAGAGGGCTCTGAGCTCGGGGAGACACCCAAACTCGAGGTTATTCCCCTTATCAGGAAACAGAGAGGAATTGGGATTCGAGCGAAGTATCTAGCCCGGCCCCAGAACGCTCCCCCGGGATTGTAATACTTAAGAGGTGAGGGTGACTGGGGTGGTGGAGGGATGCTAAAGTCGTGAGATGCTGCAGGTAAGACAGCTTTGGTGTATATAGATAGGGGTTTGGTCAAGAACTGATTGGAGAATATAATAATTGTCAATGACGTATTTGATACTGAAACGTCTGCGTGTGCTCCTCCTGAAATTTGTTTATAAAACATCACATTGTATTGGCCTCACCCCACCCTACCCGTAAACCCAACCATCACAGGAGACAGTGTACAGCTTTACTCTCTGAATAAACTCATTCATTGTGATTTAGAAGCTTTTTGAGAAATGAGGACGTCACCAATGTCCTCATATTTCACCTCCTTTTTGTAATAGCTGTGTCATACCTATGTCACTATACAGACTTGTGTCCTGATATGTCGCAAAAACACACACACACACACACACACACACGCACACACACACACACACACACACACACACACACACACTTCAGGGTCAGGCCATTGTGTTTGGATTCTTGCCATTGGGTTTGTTTGTTTTTTTTGGTTTATTGTGGTGACAAGGCCTCCCACGCCTCTTAGTGGGCCGACTCTGGGTTCACTACGTCACACGCGCCCTCTTCTGGTCACGTCTTGCTCTCCGTTTACACTTGAGTGCTTCAGATAAAGTGGAGCTCTGAAGTATTGGTATATCCGAGTATAAGAGAGGTTTGCGTTTGTATCTTCTTCGTCTCACATTAATAATGGCATCATTTACCACAAAACACAATGCTGGATTTTACTTCACAGCACAAGAATTCTTATATTTAAATGTATAATTTATAAATACATTCATATGTTATTTGTAATACAATTTTGCCCTTTAATAAAAGCAGACGCTATATGCTGCACAAATAACTAAAACGACCCAATTATTAAATAGAAATAAAAAATGTATAATAAAAATGGCAAAATACAAACTAAAATTAAGTGAAAATTAATTAAAATTAAAATGAAAATTGCAAATAAATAAACCATAATAAAAAAAATCTTTATTATAACACAACAGCATACTGCAGAATCGCTAAAACCAGCTACAATTTAAACCAGAATAAAAAATGCAATAAAATAAAGTAAATAATACAAAGTTTTAACATTTAAAAACACTATAATAATATATCGAGAACATGGAAATATACAATTTGCTCCTTGTATTTTTTTAGGAAGCATCTAGAGTTGTGAAAGCTGAGTGTGTGTTTGTAATATTGCATTTCATTGTTGTTATTGTGTGTGTGCCTCTGTGTATGTGGTCTCAGATGTTCAACTGCATCACCGAGCTGGTCCTGAAGGCCCGGAAAGAGTCTGTAGCCAAACAACAACAACAGCAGCAAAGTGAAGTCGTCAAACTGAGTAAGAGCAACAAACGCAAGAAGAAATGCTGCTAATGGACTACACACACACACACACACACACACACACACACACACACACACACACACACACACACACACACACACACTTATAGAGAGCCAATGGACAGAACGCCACTGAACTGACGTGAGCCAGAGACTGAACTTAACACACTTAAAGCAACATGAAGATCTCTGTAGATTTCCTAATGATGGACATCAGGAGGAGCTTTTAGCAGGATCACACTTCCTCTCCTCAGAAGATGATGCTGACAATTAAACTAGAGGATCAAACCTTTCTGTTTTTGAGCATCTTCATCTGGATTCTGACTGATTCAAAGGCCAAATGTGAGCAGTGTTAATGTGGCGTGCCAAACAAACCACAGCGATATCAGGACGAACACATCCACTCGCAGAGTGTTGAAGAATATGGCATGTTTTAGTTTTAGTTTTGGTTTTATATGAGCTCATCTATGATGGACTGTGGACCAAACATGCGCTCCGCTCTGCCGATACTAAGAGACACTTGTTTTGCCTTTTGCTTTCTCTCTTTTTTTTGTAAAAGTGTATTTTTTACTAACAGATTATACAATCACTGTAGCGTTCAGCTGATGTGCTGCCGTTAACTGAACGCTAGTCTATTTACAGAGCTGGGAGGAAATGCCAAACCATTACACAAAGACTTCACCAGGAATGCACTTGTGTCTTAGTTTACTCACATGGATGATCAGTGCAAAGCATTCAGTTTCTTAAAGACACAGTACACCTAATAATGAATATTTACTCATTATTTATTCACACTCAAGTGGGTCGATCCGTAATAAACATTTTAAGACAAGAGTGGGTTTGTTTTTCTTGATCAGCAACATGCTTTTGTGTTTAGTTCTACCACAAGGTGTCGCTCTAGTGCTTGTTTTGGCTCCAAACTAAATTATTCGCCCTTCTTTAAAATAATGTGTTTTTCCAAATATGTGTGATGTTTAACAGAGCAAGGGATTGTTTTATGTAGTATTTCATATAACAAAAAATCTAATTTAACATTTTTATCTAAACACGAGTACACACAAATATATTTGTTATAGGGAAAATATTTTAAAACATTTTAAGAGAAAAAATCTAGAGAAACCCAATATATATAAGTTAGTTGCCGAGCCATAAAATGGCGCCGGCTTATGATGTCACGGGCCGCGCCATGGCGGCACCAAGCACTGAAGCGCCAACCGTACCAATTGTTTTTTTTAGGGTACAGCCCAAGCTGCAACCTCCCGCTCTCTCTCGGGAAGCCAATACGGAAGTAACTGAAACTGCAATTCATCAAAATTCCGCTAGTCCTGGCTCCATAACAGAGCAAGTTGCAATTGAGCCCACTGTTAGAATGGCCAACTTTACAGCAGAAAAAAAGGTGTTTACAGCCTGGTACAAAGAACGATTTGGGTTCATATAGCTAATATTACCCTCCATGACAACTGTGAGGGGGGTGAATTTTTTTATAACTCATCCGTTTCCTTTATATTAGGTTATATAAGTTTTCATAATTAAGGGCGTGGCCACTTGAGTGACAGCTAGGTCTGGCTGGTCGCCGTCTCTTCACCTCAGCTGAATCCGGCAGATTAGCCACTGATCTCTGCATATTCATCGTATTTTTGTGTTGTTTTATGTGGCTTTACGCAGTCAGCTGCCTTTTGGACTTATTCTTACAATTACCAGATGATATGGGATGCTGTGTGCACTTAATTGTGCTCACAAACCATTCACGTGGCCTCCGCTTCCCATGTGAGTAAGTTATATACTTGTATACCATCTCTATAAATGTATTTGTTTTTAACACTTCCGGGACGAGGCCATCAGTTTTTGAGAACTTTTAGTTTTTTTTTGGTTATTGGTGTTTGGTATCCCACACCTCTTAGTGAACCCATTCCGGGTCCACTACACAACTACGCACGGCGGCACAGGAAACATTTGACACACTACACTCCGTAGTGAGCACTCTCACCGCTCAGAACTCACAGCAGGTGGCAGTAGTGAGCTTGTGGGTCTCGGGCCGTCGCAAACTATGAAATATTTGGAATAATTTGTTTAAATTTAAGTGTTTAATGTAAAAGGAGATGAACATCCCATAATGCAATTCATAACCGCAAATAAACGCTTCTGAATCACTAAATACAGAAACTGTTCATTAACAGAGATTTATTTTAAACTCTATGATCTTTCTACAGATTTGACCCAAAAATGTTGAATATCGAGGAAAAGTCCATTTGTTTAATAATTAGTTTCATAAAGTGAAACTTGTGTGTTATATTAGCTCACGACACACATAGTGAAATATAAGCCTTTCCATTCCGTTTGAGTGATTATGGATTAAAGATGACAAACTCAATCCATTGTTTCACTAAATCAGAATATTTCATGACAAAAGTTCAACATGGTCAGCTCCATGTGTCTCAATCTAGTCCACTAATTAATGCAAAGCCTTGAAACTGTCTCAGTCTGGCATAAGTTTCTAAATCATGGGTTGGACTGCTGACTTGATGGTTGTGCAGAAGACCACCACTGAAACCCCTTTATAAGGAGGCAATTGCAAATGAAACTGGATGCTCTCAGAGTGCAGTGTCTAAGTATATTAATAGTGTTAAGCGGATGGGGAAAATGTGGCTGGAAAAGGTGCACAAGTATGACCGCAGCCTTGAGACGACTGTCAAACAAGGGTGACTGAGGCTGGTGTCAGAGCATCAAGAACCACCACATACAGACGTCTGCATGACATGGGCTACACCTCTTGAACTCCATGTGTCAAGCCACTCCTGAACCAAAGCAACGTTAGAAGCGTCTGTGCTTTGGCTGAAGAGGAAAAGTACTGGTCTGTTGCCCAGGAAAAGTCCTCTTTTCAGATCAATGCAAATTTTGTCTTTCACTTGGAAATCAAGATCTCAGAGTCTGGAGGAAGAGCGGAGAGACACGAAAGTCAAGCTGCTTAAAGTCCAGGGTGAGGTTTCCACAGTCAGTGATGGTTTGGGAAAGCCTTGTCATCTGCTGGTGTGGGTCCAGTGTTTTTTTATCAAGTCCAGTCAACGCAGCTCTATAGGGAAATTACTACGTCACACATGACGTTTCACGTGTTAAACCGCAAACATATGGTGTTGTGCAGTAGGATGCCAAATTCGGCTGAAAAAAAGAAAACTTAACTTTTACTGTACACCACACTGCTTTAAGGCCAATCACAGACGTCTTTGCTAAATGGGAGCTGAATGGAGTGAGGACCTCATTAAAATGCTGGACTCTGCAGTTCTCATTATATATCAGGTGAGTTCACGCTATGCTGAATCAGACACATCACTCGTTTTTGGTTTCAGAAATGATTTCAGCAGAAACAGTTCAATATGGTGAATTAAACTGCGGACACTGAGTGCTCAGAATGAACTGTGAACATGTGTGTTTCACATACCCTGCCGTACAGCTGCAGTTCTCTGTCAGAATGCAGTTGTTTTGCTTGTTGATGATTACCCAGGCCTTGTACAGCTCCATCTTCTTTCCTTGTGTTTGGCTAGGCAGATCCTTGGTTTTTAGCTCTACATAGTGTTGAACCTGGTCATCATGGAGCATTATTTCCTGCACATGACCACAGAACACAATTGTAGGCATCTTAAGACTTGTAGGCCTTTAACTTTTTTCTTGTAAAACCACTTGGAGCTTCAATGAGAGTGTATATTTGGGGCTGGATGCTTTGCCATTTCGTCTTATCCAATTTTCATTCGGAGGAGGCTATAGCAAATGGACCTGTCAGATGAACGCCGCTTACTTTGTTGATTTTGCAGAATAACTGCTTATCACAGGCTGACCAGCTGTTATAAAACACTGAAAGCATTATGTAAATAATATATGTAATATGTAATCAATATAACTTATCTTTAATACAATAACAAACTCTGTAGCGCAATCAAATGTCATTCCCTCTCTGTAAATGCTAGCGCTCCTGTTTTCCTGCAACCTCGCTGCGCGCGCATCCTGATTGTTTACAAACCAGTAATTCATCTATACCTGGATGATTAGAGCACTTCATGCTTCCTGCTGCAGACAAGCTCTTTGGAGATGATGATTTTATTTTCCAGCAGGACTTAAGTTGGTACACAATGCCAAAGCTACCAGTACCTGGTTTAAGAACCGTGGTGTACCTATTCTTAATTGGCCAGGAAAACTCACCTGACTTAAACCCCATTGAAAATCTATAGGCTATTGTCAAAGGAGGATAAGGAAACAGAGACCCTTAAATGCAGATGAGCAGAAGGCCGATATCAAAGCAATGTGGGCTACCATAACACGTCAACTGTGTTAAAAGCTGATCGACTCCATGCCACACCGCCTTGTAAAAGTGCAAAAGGAGGCCCATCAAAGTTCTGAGGACATAATACAGTACATTAACACACTTTTCAATAGGCCGACATGTGTTTAAGATCCTTTTTTTATTGGGTCTGTACTTAAACACTTGATAATTCCCGAGTTTTAAGCAGGTAATACAAGCAGTATTGTGCTAACAAGCTGCTACAGGTAGTATGAGAAGAACAACAGCTGATCTTCTGTCGATAATAACTTTATAAACAGTGATCACTTACTTTTAAGACACGCACACTGTAACACAGTATACCACCAGTGCCTGTTATGTCCCTTTTTGCCGAGTGAGTTAGATAGCAGGTGTGTTATCCAGCGTTATCTCTCAACTATTTCTTTGCTCAGCCCACCTCGATGATGCTGTGTTGCGTTGTGCACACTGATTGGTTGGTGTCATCCGGGACTTAGACATCAGCGGTCCTTTTGCACAGGGTCACATGAAATATTCTGATTTAGTGGAATACTGGATATGAGTTTATCATCTTTAATCCATAATCACTCAAACTGAATCAAATGAAGGCCTGACATTTTATACCCCATTCTGATAGTAAAGCATACTCTAATCTGAAGTGAAGTGTGTGGTGAGAGGGGGGCAGTGTTTCAATGTGATCCGGTTATGTTGTGGTTCTGTGACTGCTGGTGTTTGTTTGCTGTATGGTTAAATTTTGACAGTTAAAGTAATTAGGTTAATCTAGATTTAAATCAAATAAAAATAAATAAAATATTAATCTATTATTTCGGGCGTTTTTTTGGGCGGGTTTTGGACAGCTTTTGGGCTGGAAAAAGTCTGCTATATCTGGCAACACTAGTAGTAGCTTGGCAACAGAGCTGTGACGTCAACACACAGAATCTATCGACACAGTTCAGCACGATTGTCTAACCGTGCCGACAATTACGGGCCTAGAAGCGGTTTGTGAGAAACAACTGTAACCGTACCAAACTGTTTTTAGGAGAGTGGCTATTGTTATGCAATAGGATATATGCAGAGCTAGTGCTTCTTCTGTGGCGAGACGAGGGATAAAACATGAGCAGACAAACAGATAAGGTTTAACAACCCAGAGGGTGATTTATTTACAGTGCTGGGCAAGGAGGTGGGGAAAGGGAATCATTGCAGGTAGGAGTCTCTTAGCTGGATATTGAGGAAAAATCCTCTGGGTTGGTGAAGTATTGGATCTTGGGTATGAATCTGAGATGCCGGTCTAGCCACTGCTATCTGCTGGGGAAACCAGAGAAAGAAGCATTAGCGTGTCCTCCCGGGGGAGATCAAGCCCCCTCTGTGTCTTCTCTTTCTCTGTTTATATGCTCCCTTCCTAATGAGCTGCAGGTGATCGGTGCTGATGAGGTGACAGGTGTTTATAGTTTGGACTTGTGGCGACGCTGCATTGGCACACTCGCCACACTTCCCATACTGATAAACATCCGGTGAACGGTTAATGTGACTTTTTTTCCATTTTATACAGTCCTTTATATGGTTTTACAGCATCGATGTTGTAAAGTAATTAAAATACAATCAGTTAAATAGACTTCAGCATTCATTTAGCTGCTCAAGCGTAAAACGAGATGAAAAGCCGTTTATTCGCACGCGCCTGTCAGAATCGGCTAGCGCTTACCCTGAATATACTGAGGTAAAATAAATGTTCATAATTTAAAGACATGGTGGGGGAAATTTAATTTAATGCAGTGCTTCTTGTACATTCTGAGACCCACTTTAACTCGGATATCACTGGAGATCTCTGATTTTTAAAGAAAACAGACCTTAAACGTGCCGATTTTGCAATTGCATACAGTTCACAGGAAACGCTTGACCCAGGTTACTGACAAACTAAAAGTCCTTCTGCATACACCCTATTGTTACTTTTTGACATTGATTAAAAACTATTGACAGCTTTATTGTGACATCTTGATTATTCCGCTGCTTTACCTAAATGTATATGTCATGTGCAATATGTTATTCCATTTGGAAAGATATTTCATTTACGCCACTACAGTTGCAGCTCAAAGTCGTGCTGGTATTAAACATTTTTGAAGGTATTAAAAAGGGAGTAAAAGGTATTAAATTCGACTTAATATGTTCTGTATATACCCTGAGAGTGAAAACGATCCACATCCACACTGGCGTTTCACCTAGCATTTCTGAAAAGCCTGCTTCCACACTATACTGCTGAAAACACATCACGTGACCACACACATCTCTGTCATGCGCTACAGCATACGCACACGTCTGAGCTCCAGGCAGTCATTGGGTGATTTGAGCACAAAACCCCAGAGAGCAGTGCAGTCAGACAGTTATCAAGGATGTATCGCTGGATGGCGTCTCACTATGGTTGTTAAACGTGTTTAGTTAATCTTGTCTTATTTAACGACTCTTCAGTCTTGTGAATCAGGTAACATGTCACAGTGTCAGTACACTGCTTCAATCTTTCACTTTAACGCTTGTACTTAGTGTAAACCTCAAATACTGCTGGTTGGTTCCTGTTGGTTTGTGGACGCCATTATAACGCCACAGATCACTCTGCCTACTCATGCCAGAGTCCCGCAGAAAAAGTGATTGACAGGTGGTCATTTGTGTGTAACTCATCTTTACTTATTTATGATTTGGGTAAATCTAAGAGAATGCTGGTCAGCTTGTTGAAACGGTAGGCTACTGTCATGATCACCAGCGATCTAACCACCAGAGGTCGCTGGTAAACACTTACATTCACATGAACTACAAATCTGCTGGTGAATGGACTACAAGAACCAGTCATGCTCCACACACACAGGTTCCAGATCCTGACTGATTGCATACACACAGCTGATGCTCCTCAAGTACTGATTACACACACATATATACAGCTCACTTTGAGACACTCATTGCTGAGTCTTGTTATCTGTTACAGTGACATTACAAGGCGTTTCCTTTGTCTGCCTCTGGCGTGTTATTGATCCTTTGCTTTGTTTATTTGTTTCTTCCTGTTCACTGCCTGCCTTCTGACCTTCTGCCTGCCTTTTGACTACGACTCTGGATTGCCCTTATACATCTGCTTGCTCCTGTATTGACCACTGCTTGTCTGACCATTCTAATAAACCTGCATGTGGATCCTCACCTCATCATCCATTGCAGTGTTTTACATTAGACATCGTACAATGCCAAATTGGTCGACATCTCCCAACCCTAATATCAGCTATAAACAGCCCAGCTGAGCGAGTTTCAGCTAACTGGATTGAGGCTAATTTGTACTAATTCAATTCAATTCAATTCCCCTTTATTTGTATAGCGCTTATACAATGTAGATTGTGTCAAAGCAGCTTCACATAAAAGGTCACAGTAAATAGGAACAGTGTAATTCAGTTTGTAGTGTTTAAGTTCAGTTTAGCTCAGTTCAGTGTGGTTTAATAATCACTACTGAGAGTCCAAATACTGAAGAGCAAATCCAACGATGCGCACCTCTACAGATCCCGAACCATGCAAGCCAGTGGCGACAGCGGAGAGGGAAAAAAAACTTACTAAAGGCGGAAGTGAAGAAAAAAAACCTTGAGAGAAACCAGACTCAGTTGGGCACGACCATTTTAATTTCTCCGCTGGCCAAACGCTCGTGCAGAGCTGCAGTCTCAGTGGCGGAGGCTGGAAGCTGGCCTCAGCGAAGACTCGTCTGTCTCTGGAGCGTCACAGGAATCAGTCTCATGTTCTCCACTCTTCCATGACCATCGCAGTAGCTGCTCAGGATTCGGCCAGGTCCATATGGAAACCTTGGGATCATCTCGTCGTTGGTCTTGGATCGAATCAGTGACTCTGCATAGTCTGAGGGCCTCGGGAAGAGTAACAAGAGACAAGATGGCGGCGCGTTCGGTTCGCGAGGCTCAGCGTCTCTCCAGTATCTGCAATTTTGCAGTATTATTCCTGCTCATTTCGGGTCTGTTCGTGCAGAACAGCAGTGCCTTTACATCGTACACCCGACAGGACATCTTGGATATTGGATTGTGCATTCCGGACAGTTTTTTAACAATCTTCGACTCATCCCTGAGATCGCCAGAACACACGGGCCTCAGAGCCCTACACGGCCGGGCGGAAGTGCTCGGAGGCGGCACAGAGAACGTAAACAAAGACGGGGGAAGCGCGGCGGGCTAAGAGCTAAGCTAAAGCTAACACCACACCGGCTCTCTTTACCCAGCATCTTTCTCCGCCAATGTACTGTCACTGGTGAACAAATGGATGAGATTCGACTGCGCATCAACCACAAGGCAAAAAGATTATGGAGACTGTATGTCATGATTTTCACAAAACATGGCTAAACAGCGGATACAGACAACGCTATATCGCTAAACGGAGCATCAAACATTCCGAGCAGACAGAACGGCGGATGACTCCGGTAAGACCAGAAGGCGGAGGATTATGCATTTATATTAACAAAGCTTGGTGCACAAACTCTGTCGTCGTTGGGAGACATTGCTCTGTTAACCTGGAATTTCTAATGGTTAAATGTAGACCGTTTTATCTGCCACGGGAGTTCACCTCCACCATAATAACTGCTGCTTATATCCCCCCCGCGCTGATTGCCAAGCTTGCTATGAATGAACTTCATGCAGCCATCAGCAAACAACAGACTGCTCACCCGGAGGCTGCTTTATTGTTGCGGGGGATTTTAATCACTCAAACTTAAAGACAGTGCTCCCCAAATTCCATCAGAACATTTTCTGCCACACAAGGGGAAACCAAAACTTTAGACCAAGTTTACACAAACATGGCTGAAGCATATGCTGTGACCCCCCTCCCCCACTTGGGTCATCAGATCCACCTTTGTTTGTTTCTCACCCCCAAAGTACTCACCCATCGTCAACCGTGTGAAGCCATCAGTAAGGACCATCAAAGTGTGGCCAGCGGGGGTGGACTCCACACTCCAGGACAGGTTTGAACACACAGACTGGAGGTATGTTTGCTTCCCAGGCCACATGTGGCTCTCACACAGACATTGACAGTTACACTTCCTCTGTTCTGGAATATATCACACCACCATAGACAGTGTTACAGACCCAGAAACAGATCACCACATACCCAAATCAAAAGCCATGGATGAACAAGGAGGTGCGCCTCCTGCTGAAGGCACGCAACACTGCATTCAGATCAGGGTATGCACAGGCCTACAGCACTTCCAGGGCTAATCTGAAGAGGGGCATCAAAAAGGCCAAGCAACTGCTACAAGCTAAAGCTAGAGGAGCACTTTTCCAACTCTGATCTCGGCGCATGTGGCAGGGCCATCCAGGCCATCAGCAACTTACAAACCCAGCCCAGTTCCACACCCCCACAGCCACAAATGTCTCCCTTCCTGAACGAGCTAAATGACTTTTATGCCCGCTTTGAAAGAGACAATACAGAACCCTACACCAGGAACACTACCTCAACCGACCACTCACACATCACACTCACCTCCTCAGAAGTCTACACCGCACTGAGTCGGATCAATGTGCGTAAGGCTGCTGGACCAGACGGTATCCCTGGGCGCGTCCTCAAAGCATGTGCAGAACAGCTCACTGGGGTATTCACAGACATTTTCAACCTGTCGCCTAACCTAGCAACTGTGGCCAACATGCTTTAAACCACCTCTATTGTGCCAGTGCCCAAACACTCCAGCCCAACATGCCTGAATGACTACCGCCCTGTAGCACTCACACCCATCATCATGAAGTGCTTCGAGCAGTTGGTCCTGGCACATCTGAAAGACTCTCTGCCATCCACACTGGACCCACATCAGTTTGCCTACCGTGGCAACAGGAGCACAGAAGATGCCGTCTCCATAGCACTGCACTCTGTACTCACACACCTGGACAATAAAAACACTTATGCACGAATGCTGTTTGTTGACTTCAGCTCAGCATTCAACACTGTCATACCCTCTAAGCTAATGATCAAACTTAGAGACCTGGATATCAACACGTCTCTCTGCAACTGGGTTATGGACTTTCTGACTAACAGACCTCAGAATGTTAGATCAGGCCACATCTGCTCCACCACCGTCACACTCAACACTGGTGTACCCCAGGGCTGCGTGCTGAGCCCCTTCCTCTACTCTCTCTTTACCATCGACTGTAGGCCTGTGAACAGATCCAACACCATCATCAAATTTGCAGATGACACCACAGTGATTGGTCTAATCAGCAATAATGATGAGACTGCCTACAGGGAGGAGATACAGCATCTGGCCACTTGGTGCACCGACAATAATCTGCTCCTTAACACCAGCAAGACAAGGAGCTCATTGTGGACTTCAGGAAGGGACGAACAGGCTCGCATGATCCCATCCACATTAATGGGATGGCCGTTGAGCCTGTCTCATCCTTCAAGTTCCTGGGGACCCACATCTCTAAGGACCTTTCCTGGACCACCAACACCTCCAGCCTGGTCAAGAAGGCTCACCAGCGCCTATTCTTCTTGAGGCAACTTAAGAAGAACCAGCTTTCATCAGCCGTCTTGGTGAACTTCTACCGCTGCACAATAGAAAGCATCCTGACCAACTGCGTCACAGTCTGGTATGGAAGCTGCTCTGTTGCTGAGCGTAAGGCACTGCAGCGGGTGGTGAAAACTGCCCAACGCATCACAGGGACTACCCTGCCAGCCATTGAGGACATCCAGAAGAAACACTGTCCTGCGCCGAGCACGCAGTATTCTTAAGGACACCTCTCACCCTGCTCACAGACTGTTTTCTCTCCTGCCTTCCGGCAGGCGCTTCAGGCTCCCCCGGACAAAAACCAGCAGACTGAGAAACAGCTTTTTCCCCAGAGCTGTCTCCCTTCTGAAACTCTGCCCCTCACTGACTCTTTTGCCCCCCCAATACACCCCCCACACTCCTCTAACTTATACTCCTCACAATCACTGCACTATTTAACATTTGCACATTTAAAGTTTGCACATATTCATTGCACTGATTCATTACTTGAACTGGACATACCCACTGCACATGGACATTTGTAATTATGTTTATCTGTAAGCACACTTCTGCTATTAATAGTATCCTGTACATATATTCATTTATTGTAAATCTGTTCATAGCTAATACAACCTGTATATAATGTTGATAGTACATCCATCTGTAAATATCACCATAGTTTTTCTATAACTGCACTTTATAACTTATACCTGTATCCTGCACTTGCTGCTATTGCACTGCTGGTTAGACCTAAACTGCATTTCGTTGCCTTGTACTTGTACATGTGTAATGACAATAAAGTTGAATCTAATCTAATCTAATCTAATCTAATCCCCAGGTGGAAATGGAGAATAAAGAAAATAATTAGCGTAGCTGATGTTCACAGTGTATATCAGCAAGATGCATAACCTGTGTGGAAGCCCCCAAGTGGTGCACTAAGTGTATGCTTTACTGAACAGATAGGTCTTTAATCTAGTTTTGAATTGGGAGAGTGTGTCTGAGCCTCGGACGTTATCAGGAAGGCTATTCCAGAGTTTAGGAGCCATAAATGAGAAGGCTCGACCTCCTTTACTCGACTTTGCTATTCTAGGTACTACCAGGAGCCCTGAGTTTTGAGACCTTAAAGAGCGAGTTGGATTGTAGCGAGACAGAAGATTGGTTAGATAAACAGGAGCTAGATTATTTAAAGCTTTATATGTAAGAAGCAATATTTTAAATTCAATACGAAACTTAACAGGCAGCCAGTGTAAGGAGGATAAAATTGGGGGTGATGTGATCAAATTTTCTAGACCTGGTTAGAACTCTGGCAGCTGCATTTTGTACTAATTGAAGTTTGTTAATAGAGGGATGCTGGGCAGCCAGCAAACAATGCATTACAGTAGTCCAGCCTAGAAGTCATAAAAGCATGGACTAGCTTTTCTGCATCTGAGATGGATAGCATACTTCGTAACTTAGCTATATTTCTCAGATGAAAGAAAGCAGTTTTGTGACATGGGATATATGATTTTTAAAAGTTAAATTGCTGTCTAATATGACACATGTGAAAACACAAGCCACAGAGAGCACAAAACACAGAGAGCAAGATACTTTCTAAAAACTATTTTACAGATATAACATAACATAATCTACATGAGTTGCCACATATTTTTTGATATGCTGTAATGAATCTGGGCGACGCGGTAGTGGTGTGGCCTCACAGCAAGAAGGTCGCTGGTTTGAGTCCCGGCTGGGTCAGTTGGCATTTCTGTGTGGAGTTGCATGTTCTCCCAGTGTTGGTGTTGGTTTCCTCCGGGTGCTCCGGTTTCCTCTACAAGTCCAAACACATGTGCTATAGGGGAATTGGGTAAGCAAAAAATGTACTGTAGTGAATGAGAGTGTATGGGTGTTTCCCAGTGATGGGTTGCAGATGGAAGGGCGTCCGTTGCATGAAACATATGCTGGATAAGTTCATTCCGCTGTGGTGACCCCTGATTAATAAAGGGACTAAGCCGAAAAGAAAATAAATGAATGAATTTGAACATGCATTTTTTCTTATTCACCATATGCAGATGGACATTTCATAAAACACGAAACAAGATCATGAATATTTACCTGAAAGTTTTGGAAAAGTCATTGAAAAGTCTTTAGTAGTCAAAATGTGTATGAACCCTGTGTAATTGCACATTTTTATTTGTCATATTTTGTGTTTTCAGGTAGCTACACAATGGCAATGGACTACAAGATTCGCACAGTGGAAATAAACGGGGAGAAAGTCCAGTTGCAGATCTGGGATACAGCAGGCCAGGAGAGTTTCAGGACAATGACCTCCACGTGAGTGACACCTTCAGTTAAATACCCAGATTAAAGAGCCCCTATCATACATGAAATAGGGTCATATTTTGATTGTAAGGGTCTCAACCACTGACTCTTCACAGTTTCATCTTTGGGTAGAGACTTTCAATAATATCCATCTGAGCACAGCGTGACTTCATTTGACCGGTGTGGTGAGAAATCGGGTCCCCCCAGTGTGTGTGTGTGTGTGTCTGTGTGGGGCTTTTTTTCTGTGTTAATGGGCGGGGCCGCAGGTTTCAAATCTCCCAGGTTTGTGCGCGCAACTACTGGGCGGGGCTTGTGTTTCGTAGCCACGTCATTGTGAAACACCTAATGACTCGTTATCAAGACGACTCGTTTGAAGCACTATGAGTTGACTCTTTTATAGATGAATCAATAGTTTTAAACACTGTACACTTTTAGATTTAAACCTGAGCTGGATATTTCACTTCACTTAGAGCTGTGTGACACACTATATGTAAGGTCATTTTCAAAAACCCATAAATGGGCTCTTTAATACAAATAAAACTTGATATATGGCTGTGTGTGATCATAAACTCTCCAAACTTGTGATTTAATGAATGAAATCAGCTAAAATGAACAAATGAAAACGTATTGTTAAGTGTGACTGAATTTTAATGTTGTACGCTACATTATCTTGAGCATGTTAATATGTACCCAAACAGATGTTATATGAGTGTCTGTTTAACAGTGGGAATGATTATATTGAGGTTTATGTCACTTACGCGATTGAAGGTAAAAGTATGATGATGATACTTACCTATTATTGGTATGTCCCGATCGAGGGGCGGAGTCGGGGCTATTTAAGGAGACACCAGATTCGGAGACAGAGTCAGTTTACCAGGCTAGGTAGCGTGTTGTGAAAGAACCCTGAGCAATTCTCTTTGTTGGATACTCTTATATATTGTAGATCTAGTGTATATATATTTATTTTGTGTTGTATAAAGTCTTTCTATTTTGTTTTTGTTATTTTGATACTTAATATTTTTCTCATACATAACTTTTTGGTTTGGGGTCATTGTACATATACTTTGCACTGGACATTATAACATCATTCTTGTAAATAAATACCACCATTTTTACACTTCTGGGATAAGGCCATTTTTTGTGAAATGTTTAAATTTGTGTTTTTTTTGGGTGTTTGGTGTCGGACATCCCACGCCTGGTAGTGGACCCACTCTGGGAAAACTATGTTATTGCGGTGACACAGTTCTGGATCGAAGTGTCGGCGTCACAATAGACTTACCGCACAACACATAGGACATGAACTCAAGTCATTTTTGGTGATGCAATATAAATCTGCCATACATAAAAACCAATTCCAGCAACATTTCAGCTGATTGTGCAACATCTCAGTCTTTATTTGAGGTGTCAGTGTCAGTATAGGTTAAAAACACTGTAGTATTTACCATAAATTACTGTAGTATATTCTCATGTGTGTGTCTGACAGCTGAAAATAGATCTGGCAGCAGATATCACAGCCTCTGTTACTCTTTACCTCACACTTTTTGTGTTAATGTAAAAGTTGCCTCTCAAATTTTAAAATATACTTATACATATGACTATAATGTATGTTTTATGGCTCCTTGAGAGTTTAATATTCAATTATTTAAATATTTATTTAAATTAAAAACCTATAATTGATCATTTTTTTATATATTATTGTTTTTGTTTGTTGAATTTTGTTGTTTTTGTGTTTTTTTATTAGCTGACAATTGTTTATTTAATATACTTATTTACATGTTTATTTATTATAAATAATACATGGCGCAGTGGGTAGCACAATCGCCTCGCAGCAAGAAGGTCGCTCGTTTGAGTCCCGGCTGGGTTAGTTGGCATTTCTGTGTGGAGTTTGCATGTTCTCCCCGTGTTGGCGTGGGTTTCCTCCGGGTGCTCCGGGCAAGGCAAGGCAAGGCAAGTTTATTTCTATAGCACATTTCATACACAGTGGCAATTCAAAGTGCTTTACAAAAATAGGGATAAAAGAAACAAGAATAAATAAAATAAAAACAAATAATAAAAATGGTTAAAAAATAAATAAATAAGCATAAAAACAGATAAATGTCTTATAAAAGAATGAAAAGGGGAATTGGGTTGGCTAAATTGTCCATAGTGTATGAGTGTGTAAGGATGTTTCCCAGTGATGGGTTGCAGCTGGAAGGGCATCCGCTGTGTAAAACATATGCTGGTTAAGTTGGCAGTTCATTCCGCTGTGGCAACCTCTGATTATTAAACGTACTAAGCCGAAAAGAAAACTAATGAATAAATAAATAACATGTTTGTTTTTAATTTTGTAAATCTTTCCTAAATATTTTAATTTTTTAACTTTTTTGTAATGATATCTGTTATCTGTATTTTATTGTTTATTTTTTATTTAGTAAATATTTCTTACATTTTATTTTCTTTATTTGCAGAAATATTATTTGTTTTATTTTTATTTATTTACATTTGTATTGTTATTTATTCTCAATAAGATGTGTTTATTTTTATTTTTGTAAATATCTCTTAAAATATCTATTTTCTTAATTTAATTGTAATGTGTTTTAATTTATATTATAATTTTATTTATTTACATTTGTGTTTTTATTTATTACAAATAAAACATGTTTGTTTTTTTTATTATCTAGATATTTCTTAAAATATGTATTTTCCTTAATTTATTCCTTAAGGAATATTCTTCATATTAAAAGGAGTTTTCGTCCTAACCAACACCTCGAATTGATATATAAGAAACGGCTTAATTAGAAACAGAAAACTGACAATGATCAGCTCAGGTACAGCTCATGTGCTGTATTCAGTGTTAAATGCTAATAACGTGAGTCTCAAATGCCATTTCACATCACATTTATTGCTGTACTACTGAAAGCAGCAGCAGATATTTCATCTCAGATTTGGACAATAAAATAAACCGTCTGAAACTAAACTTCAGAAACCAACACATATCAGTGATTCAGCATCTACATTTAATCATGTTGAAGAGGTTAATATGTATTAATTAGATTATAAACATTACCATTGTGCTGGAGTGCAGTGAGTGCACTATTCTGTGCTTCTGAATGGCTGCATTTACATTGTGTCGTGTATCATGTGGTGTAAACAGCCCAATTG
This sequence comes from Danio aesculapii, assembly GCF_903798145.1. Taxonomy (NCBI): domain Eukaryota; kingdom Metazoa; phylum Chordata; class Actinopteri; order Cypriniformes; family Danionidae; genus Danio; species Danio aesculapii. The sequence continues at coordinate 1,517,572 of NC_079439.1, forward strand.
CTTATCACTACTCACTGCTCATCAAATGTTTACACTCATAATATTATATTATTTGCTATTTAATAACCTCATGTGGAACTCTGAATCTGCGTCTCATTTCAGAGTCTGCTACTGTCCACCGGAGGTCACATTTCAGTCACTGACGCATACTTTCAGAGCCTTCATGACTGAATGAATGAATGAATGAAATACGCTGTTTTCCAGCAAGGCAACCGGGGTGCTGAAATATAATTGGCTAAACTGACATTGGGCGGTTAAAAAACCTTAAAACAAGGACAGCCATTCCGGCACGTAAATCACATTATCAAAGCAGAATATCTGACTTCAGCATTGTGTTTCAGATAAACAAGAATGTTCACTGAGCATGTTTCTGAATATCTGCAAACATATGATGGTGTTTTTATGCTTTAGAGGAGCCAAAAGCTAGCATACAGCAGCTTTAAATGTAAATACCTCATTTTTAAAATAATATTTATTATATTTTATGGTGGTTTATGAAAGCCTTAATATATATTCAATTCTTAAAGCAGCTTTTATTGGTCTTGTTCGTCGTTGTGCCTTGAACTGATCTGAGTTTAAAGCTTTTGTTTATTGTTTATGTTGTTTTTAAACATGTTGTTTGTGTGGTCTCTTTCAGGTACTATAGAGGCATGCACGGTGTAATCGTGGTTTATGACGTCACAAGCGCAGAGTCCTTTGTTAACGTCAAGCGCTGGCTGCATGAAATCAATCAAAACTGTGACGACGTCTGTCGAATATTAGGTAAATATATTGTTGATTTTATTACTGCATTTCACGAAGAAACACCATGTTCCTGTTGCATGCATAAAAATACAGTATGAGATGTATTTTGAGACACTTTTTGCCATCAAGGATTTAAGAGTAGCTGCTATGTCACATTTTACAAGATGTCAGATGCGTGTCTGGTGTCTCTAGTAGTGTTGTCACGATACTGGAATTCAATACCAGTCAGTACTGAAAGTTTGTGTCCATTTCCCGCTAACATTTAAGTGCTGTTGAGCGCGTTCTTAAACAGCGCTGATTTGCCATTGTTAACGTGCTCAACAGAAATGACTGTGATTGACCGTGAAGGTCATCAGTTCACCGAATTCACTACTGTTTGCTGAGTGTAAACACAGATACACGCACACTGCAGCGTTTTTAAGCTGCAAATATCGGTTGATTCATTAGTGGATTGCTTGTATGTCAGCTAGGGTTGTGTTGATAGACGATGCTATGGTCCATCGCCGATGGCGGATAGACATCTTGATGCTGAGCCGGCATCGTGATCCTCCGCGCCACCCCCGTCGCAGAAGCAACGTAAAAAATACACACTTAGGCCCCATTTACACTAATACATCTTAGTTTTAAAATGACATTTTAGTCGGTGCCAGTGGTTAGTACGTTCCCACATGCACTCCGGTGCTCGCGGCGACCCGAGTTCGATTCCGCCTCGTGGTCCTGTGCCGATCCTTCCCCTCTCTCTGCTCCTGTTACATTCTGAGCTATTGTTTGTTTCTCCACAAGATGTCGCAATTTCCCCAGTGTTTCTGTTTGGGGTTTATTTGTGTTAATTCTGTTCAGCTGTGTCTTGTTAGTCTAGCCTATTTATTCTACCCTCTTGTCTTCACTTGTTACTTGGTTTTTGAGTTTGATGTGCTACCGCTGTTGCCGTAAGTCCTCTGGTCACTAGCTTTCATCAATTGTGTTTTTGGTTAAAGTACCTGTCATGATTACCAGCGATCTAACCACCAGAGGTCGCTGGTAAACACTCACATTCACATGGACTACATCTTATGAACTACAAATTCAGTCATGCCACACACACACACCTGCTCCAAGTCTCCACTGATTGGACTCCCACAGCTGATGCTGCTTCTGGACTAATCACACACACTACTTTAGCAGCACACACACTCACTTCCTTGCCGAGTCTTGTTTACCTGTAAAGTGCAATTCCACGCGTTTTCTTTAGTCTTGTTTCTCCGTGATTTGACCCTTGCCAAGTTTGTCTGTTTGTCCATGTTCACTGCCTGCCTTCCGACCTCTCGCCTGCTATAGTGACTACGATTCTGGATTTGCCTTTATTCATCTGTTTGCACCTGTGTTGACCCTTGATTGCCTGACTGACGAATAAACCTGCACTTGGATCCTTACGTTGTCTCTGTCATCCACGTGTTACAGTACCCTTGCTCTACGGAGAACTTTATGTTGGTTAACTAATTCCTATGTTTTTGCCTGGCTGCTTTTTGATGAGTTTGGATTTCCTGAATAAACAACTTTTTTTTTTTAACTACACCTTGTGCCTTGGCAATTGGGTTTACCAGCTCTCCTTGTGGCTGAACGGTAAAACACTGGTCTACTACACCAGAGACCCGGGTTCGAGCCTCGGGCTCATCACAGCTCCCCATGCTTTCCTGTCAATACTCTCTACTGTCCTGTCAAATGAAGGTGAAAACCCCGAATGAAGAAATACTAAAATGGCATTTTAGATTCAGGGTGTCCGCGGGGTAGTAAATGAAATTAGCCTAAATTAGGGGAATTAAAAAGTATTAAAAAGTAATAAACGTTATCTGACGAGGTATTAAAATCAAGCCCATTTTTAAGATAAATTTTCAGCTTGTGTTAAGTGCAGGCCTTTAATCTGAAATTTGGGTGGATTTATTTATATGTTGAGTGTAGGACATGATCGATATCATGTAAGGTGGTGTTCGTTCGCTCGTGCTGAAACAAACTGGGTATCGAGATGGCTTGCTGCCGACCATATAGGCGAGCTCGCTTTCGTTCATTAATTATATTAAAACATTGGGAAATGCAAGTTTTCGGACCTCTGGCTGGAGGACTCAAGGTTTAAAGACAGACCTGTAGTTGGCAACAGCCGCAGGGCTTATTGTCACGTCTGCAACAGGATGATTAATATCATCTGCTGCCTGCCATCTTGACCAGGTCTTCCTGGAAGAAGAGACAGTTCTGTTTCAATGGGATCTCCTGGCTAAATAAAGGAAATAAATAAATATAACCTCGCTTGCACACGCATCACACAGCGCCTGCAGTTAAACTCACAGTGGTTTATTCTGACACTTTTATCAATTATTTTTTCCCGAAATTGACAGCAAGAACAAACATAGAAGTGTTGTCTGATTAACACGCAACACCTAATTATGTTCAAACGAATTTAAAGCGCCAAATGGGATGAATTCAACACAGGCTCATTCTGAAAACGTAGCCCTACAGATGTTTCTGGAGTATGCGAATTATGTAGCCTGAGTTACATATGGCTGCATTTCATTTTTTTAAACGAAACAGTGTGATGCCGTTCCTTTTCGCGCTTTCCAGCTGACCGCTTACCTCCGTATGGACGGCATTCTGGCTGCAACCAGTTTGTCTTGTTAGCGCGCCATGTACGTCGGCGGACTTGAGACGCAGAGAGGAGTTGACCACGACAAAGGAGTTCGAGTCCAGTGAAGAGCGGTTCCAGAAAGCAGATAAGACAAAAACAGAATACAAAAAATAAAATAAAGTAAATAACAGGGTGAGAATGTGGTAAATTCTGAAAACATGGTAAAAGACAAAGGGCTTTTCTTTTTTTGGATTGCCTTTGAAACGTGTTGTTTGGGTTTCAGGGAAGTGGGTGGGCGGGTCAATCGATAAAATTGGTTGGGTTTAGGGAAGGGGGAGGGTGGGTTAGTCGATCAGTCAGTCAGTCAAGAGGTGAGTCGACAGCGGCCTCTGGTGGATTTACGCGAGAACAACAGGCGCGAATGGCACTCACGGGGGAAATTTGACATCTCAAAAAGCGTACACAGCGACCTCTAGTGGATTCGTGAAAACAAGAACCGCAGAAACGTCTCCAGGTCTCCAGAAACATCTGCAGAGGTACGTTTTCAGAATGAGCCTGGGTTGGATGTATTTATACCCCATTCCGAAAGTAAAGCATACTCTAATAGGTAGTGCAGTGTGTGTGTGAGAGAGGGGGGCAGTGTTTCAATGTGATCCGGTTATGTTGTGGTTCTATGACTGCTGGTGTTTGGTTGCTGTATGGTTACATTTTGACAGTTAAAGTAATTAGGTTAATCTAGATTTAAATCAATTAAAAATAAATAAAATATTAATCTATTATTTTGGGTGGTTTTTGGGGCCGTTTGGGTGGGTTTTGAACAGCTTTTAGGCTGGAAAACGTCTGCTAAATCTGGCAACACTAGTAGTAGCTTGGCAACAGAGCTGTAACGTCAACACACAGAATCTATCAACACAGTTCAGCACAGTTGTCTAACCGTGCCGACAATTACAGGCCGAGAAACGGTTTGTGAGAAACAACTGTACCAAACTGTTTTTAGGAGAGTGGCTATTGTTATGCAATAGGGTATATGCAGAGCTAGTGCGTCTTCTGTGGCGAGACGAGGGATAAAACATGAGCAGACAAACAGATAAGGTTTAACAACCCGGAGGGTGATTTATTTACAGTGCTGGGCAAGGAGGTGGGGAAAGGGAATCATTGCAGGTATGAGTCTCTTAGCTGTATATTGGGGAAAAAGCCTCTGGGTTGGTGAAGTATTGGATCTTGGGTATGAATCTGAGATGCCGGTCTAGCCACTGCTATCTGCTGGGGAAACCAGAGAAAGAAGCATTAGCATGTCTTCCCGGGGGAGATCAAGCCCCCTCTATTCAATTCAATTCAATTCAATTCACCTTTATTTGTATAGCGCTTATACAATGTAGATTGTGTCAAAGCAGCTTCACATAAAGGTCACAGTAAATAGGAACAGTGTAGTTAAGTTTGTAGTGTTTAAGTTCAGTTCAGTTTAGCTCAGTTCAGTGTGGTTTAATAATCACTATTGAGAGTCCAAACACTGAAGAGCAAATCCAACGATGCGCGGCTCTACAGATCCTGAACCATGCAAGCCAGTGGCGACAGCGGAGAGGGAAAAAAAACTTCACTAAAGGCGGAAGTGAAGAAAAAAAACCTTGAGAGAAACCAGGCTCAGTTGGGCACGACCATTTTAATTTCTCCGCTGGCCAAACGTCTTGTGCAGAGCTGCAGTCTCAGTGGCGGAGGCTGGAAGCTGGCCTCAGCGAAGACTCGTCTGTCTCTGGAGCGTCATAGGAAACAGTCTCATGTTCTCCACTCTTCCATGACCATCGCAGTAGTTGTTCAGGATTCGGCCAGGTCCAGGATATGGAAACCTTGGGATCATCTCGTCGTTGGTCTTGGATCGAATCAGTGACTCTGCATAGTCTGAGGGCCTCGGGAAGAGTATCCCCAGGTGGAAATGGAGAATAAAGAAAATAATTAGCGTAGCTGATGTTCACAGTGTATATCAGCAGATGCATAACCTGTGTGGAAGCCCCGTAAGTGGTGCACTAAGTGTATGCTTTACTGAACAGATAGGTCTTTAATCTAGTTTTGAATTGGGAGAGTGTGTCTGAGCCTCGGACGTTATCAGGAAGGCTATTCCAGAGTTTAGGAGCTATAAATGAGAAGGCTCGACCTCCTTTACTCGACTCTGTGTCTTCTCTTTCTCTGTTTATATGCTCCCTTCCTAATGAGCTGCAGGTGATCGGTGCTGATGAGGTGACAGGTGTTGGTAGTTTGGACTTGTGGCGACGCTGCATTGGCACACTCTTCCCATACTGATAAACATCCGGTAAACGGTTAATGTGACTTTTTTCCATTTTATACGGTTCTTTATATGGTTTTACAGCATCGATGTTGTAATGTAAATAAAATACAATCAGTTAAAAAGACTTCAGCATTCATTTAGTTGCTCAAGCGTAAAACGAGATAAGAAGCCGTTACTCGGACGCGCCTGTCAGAATCGGCTAGCGCTTACCCTGAATATACTGAGGTAAAATAAATGCTCATATTATAAAGACATGGCGGGGGAAATGTAATTTAATGCAGTGCTTCTTGAACATTCTGAGACCCACTTTAACTCGGATATCACTGGAGATCGCTGATTTTTAAAGAAAACAGACCTTAAACGTGCCGATTTTGCAATGGCATACAGTTCACAGGAAACGCTTGACCCAGGTTACTGACAAATTAAAAGTCCTTCTGCATACACCCTATTGTTACTTTTTGACATTGATTAAAAACTATTGACAGGTTTATTGTCACATCTTGATTATTCCCTCTGCTTTACTTAAATGTATATGTTATGTTATGTGCAATATGTTATTCCATTTGGAAAGATATTTCATTTACGGCGCTACAGTTGCAGCTCAAAGTCGTGCTGGTATTAAACATTTTTTGAAGGTATTAAAAAGGGAGTAAAAGGTATTAAATTCAACTTAAAATGTTCTGTATATACCCTGAGAATGAAAACGATCCATGTCCACACTGGCGTATCACCTAGCATTTCTGAAAAGCCCTGCTTCCACACTATACCGCTGAAAACACATCACGTGACCACACACACTCTCTGTCATGCGCTGTAGTGTACGCACATGTCTGAGCTCCAGGCAGTCATTGGGTGATTTGAGCACAAAACCCCAGAGAGCAGTGCACGTCAGACAGTTTATCAAGGATGTATCGCTGGATGGCGTCTCACTATAGTTGTTAAACGTGATGTTTAATTAATCTTGTCTCTATCTTGACTATTCGGGTCTTGTGAATCTATCAGGTAACGTGTCACAGCGTCAGTACACTGCTTTAATCTTTCTCTTTCACACTTGTACTTAGTAGTGTAAACCTCAGAGTACTGCTGGTTGGTTCCTGTTGGTTTGTGGACGGCCATTATAACGCCACGGATCACTCTGCCTATTCATGCCAGAGTCCAGCGGGAAAAGTGATTGACAGGTGGTCATTGGTGGTGTAACTCATCTTTACTTATTTATGATTTGGGTAAATCTAAGAGAATGCTGGTCAGCTTGTTGAACGGTGGCTACTGTCATGATCACCAGCGATCTAACCAACCAGAGGTTTCTTGTAAACACTTACATTCACATGAACTACAAATCTTGCTGGTGAATGGACTACAAGAACCAGTCATGCTCCACACACACAGGTTCCGATCCTGACTGATTACACACACATATATACAGCTCACATTGAGACACTCATTGCTGAGTCTTGTTATCTGCTACAGTGACATTACAACGCGTTTCCTTTGTCTGCCCCTGGCGTGTTATTGATCCTTTGCTTGTTTATTTTGTTTGCATCCTGTTCACTGCCTGCCTTCTGACCATCTGCCTGCCTTTTGACTACGACTCTGGATTGCCCTTATACATCTGCTTGCTCCTGTATTGACCACTGCTGTCTGACCATTCTAATAAACCTGCATGTGGATCCTCACCTCATCATCCATTGCAGTGTTTACATTAGACATCGTACAACGCCAAATTGGTCGACATCTCCCAACCCTAATATCAGCTTATAAACAGCCCAGCTGAGCGAGTTTCAGCTAACTGGATTGTAAATAAATGATTTGCTGTACTCTCCTATGATCACTTCTGCTGATGAGAAACACACAGCTGTGAACAGATGTTGTGTTTTTGTCTGTAATGTGTATTCCTGTGTTCAGTGGGGAATAAGAACGACGATCCGGCCTCTAAAAGTGTGGAGACCAACGATGCGGCAGAAGTTTGCAGAGCAGATGGGCATCAGACTGTTCGAGACCAGCGCCAAAGAGAACCTCAATGTGGAGGACTTGAGTCTGCTTTACAGAGACTAGCGAACATTCATCACATTAAACACACAATTCAGACAAGATCAGCATTTCTGCCGTCATGGACTCACCTGTTGTTTCAAAACCTGTTTTAAGTTTCTGTTTTCTGTTTGAACACTGATGACGATACACTGAAAGACTGCTGGGAAAAACAGACATTGACTTTCATTGTATTATTTGTTCCTACTGTTGATGTTATTGGCTGCTTTTGTCCAGTATGTTCAGAATTTCTTGTTTTGTGTTCAAATAGAAGAAAGAAACTCAGAAAAGGTAGAACTTAAATGATGTAAATGATGGGGAAGTTTTCAGTTTTATTTAACTAAATTAAAACTGAAATAAAACACAGACATTTACAAATAAATGAGTAAAACCTCCTACAATTGCAATGAGAATGGAGAATGCTAAAAAATGTAAAAAAAATACTCACACACACACACACACACACGCGTTTGTTTTTGTGAAAAGTAGGTACATTACATAGGTTTCCATTCATTTTATATCGTCCAAATCATATTTCACGCATTCACACTTGCAATAGTTTCAGAATAAAGCCGTATTTGGCGTGCTGTCTGGGGAGAGGGCTCTGAGCTCGGGGAAGACCCCAAACTTGATTATTCCTCTTATCAGGAAAACAGAGAGGAGTTTGGGATTCGAGCGAAGTATCTAGCCCGGCCCAAGAACCTCCTCCCGGGATTGTAATGCTTAAGAGGTGAGGTGACGGGGTGTGGAGGGATGCTAAAGTCATGAGATGCTGCAGGTAAGACAGCTTTGGTGTATATATATAGGGGTTTGGTCAAGAACTGATTGGATAATGGAATAATTGTCAATGACGTATTTGATACTGAAACTTCTGCGCGTGCTCCTCCCGAAATTTGTTTATAAAACATCACATTGTATTGGCCTCACCCCACCCTACCCGTAAACCCAACCATCACAGGACACAGTGTACAGCTTTACTCTCTCTTTTTGTAATAGCTGTGTCATACCTATGTCACTATACAGACTTGTGTCCTGATATGTCACAAAAACACACACGCACACACACACACACACACACACACACACACACACACACACACACACGCACACACTTCCGGGTCAGGCCATTGTGTTTGGATTCTTGCCATTGGGTTTGTTTATTTTTGGTTTATTGTGGTGCCAGGACCTTCCACGCCTCCTAGTGGGCCCACTCTGGGTTCACTACGTCACACGCGCCCTCTTCTGGTCACGTCTTGCACTCCGTTTACACGTGCTTCAGATAAAGTGGAGCTCTGAAGTATTGGTATGTCCGAGTATAAGAGAGGTTTGGGTTTGTATTCTTCTTCGTCTCACATTAATAATGGCATCATTTACCACAAAACACAATGCTGGATTTTACTTCACAGCACAAGAATTCTTATATTTAAATGTATAATTTATAAAAACATTCATATGTTATTTGTAATACAATTTTGCCCTTTAATACAAGCAGACGCTATATGATGCACAAATAACTAAAACAACCCAATTATAAAATAGAAATAAAAAATGCATAAAAAATGGCAAAATAATAAACTACCTAAAATTAAAATGAGAATTAAAAATGCAAATAAATAAAACAATAAAAAAAAATAATATCTTGATTATAACACAACACAATACTGCAAAATAGCTAAAACCAGCTACAATTTAAACCAGAATTAAAAATACAATAAAATAAAGTAAATAATACAAAGTTTTAACATTTAAAAACACTATAATAATATATCGAGAACATGGAAATATACAATTTGCTCCTTGTATTTTTTTAGGAAGCATCTAGAGTTGTGAAAGCTGAGTGTGTGTTTGTAATATTGCATTTCATTGTTGTTATTGTGTGTGTGCATCTGTGTATGTGTCTCAGATGTTCAACTGCATCACCGAGCTGGTCCTGAAGGCCCGGAAAGAGTCTGTAGCCAAACAACAACAACAGCAGCAAAGTGAAGTCGTCAAACTGAGTAAGAGCAACAAACGCAAGAAGAAATGCTGCTAATGGACTACACACACACACACACACACACACACACACACACACACACACACACACTTATAGAGAGCCAATGGACAGAACGCCACTGAACTGACGTGAGCCAGAGACTGAACTTAACACACTTAAAGCAACATGAAGATCTCTGTAGATTTCCTAATGATGGACATCAGGAGGAGCTTTTAGCAGGATCACACTTCCTCTCCTCAGAAGATGATGCTGACAATTAAACTAGAGGATCAAACCTTTCTGTTTTTGAGCATCTTCATCTGGATTCTGACTGATTCAAAGGCCAAATGTGAGCAGTGTTAATGTGGCGTGCCAAACAAACCACAGCGATATCAGGACGAACACATCCACTCGCAGAGTGTTGAAGAATATGGCATGTTTTAGTTTTAGTTTTGGTTTTATATGAGCTCATCTATGATGGACTGTGGACCAAACATGCGCTCCGCTCTGCCGATACTAAGAGACACTTGTTTTGCCTTTTGCTTTCTCTCTTTTTTTGTAAAAGTGTATTTTTACTAACAGATTATACAATCACTGTAGCGTTCAGCTGATGTGCTGCCGTTAACTGAACGCTAGTCTATTTACAGAGCTGGGAGGAAATGCCAAACCATTACACAAAGACTTCACCAGGAATGCACTTGTGTCTTAGTTTACTCACATGGATGATCAGTGCAAAGCATTCAGTTTCTTAAAGACACAGTACACCTAATAATGAATATTTACTCATTATTTATTCACACTCAAGTGGGTCGATCCGTAATAAACATTTTAAGACAAGAGTGGGTTTGTTTTTCTTGATCAGCAACATGCTTTTGTGTTTAGTTCTACCACAAGGTGTCGCTCTAGTGCTTGTTTTGGCTCCAAACTAAATTATTCGCCCTTCTTTAAAATAATGTGTTTTTCCAAATATGTGTGATGTTTAACAGAGCAAGGGATTGTTTTATGTAGTATTTCATATAACAAAAAAATCTAATTTAACATTTTTTATCTAAACACGAGTACACACAAATATATTTGTTATAGGGAAAATATTTTAAAACATTTTAAGAGAAAAAATCTAGAGAAACCCAATATATATAAGTTAGTTGCCGAGCCATAAAATGGCGCCGGCTTATGATGTCACGGGCCGCGCCATGGCGGCACCAAGCACTGAAGCGCCAACCGTACCAATTGTTTTTTTTAGGGTACAGCCCAAGCTGCAACCTCCCGCTCTCTCTCGGGAAGCCAATACGGAAGTAACTGAAACTGCAATTCATCAAAATTCCGCTAGTCCTGGCTCCATAATAGAGCAAGTTGCAATTGAGCCCACTGTTAGAATGGCCAACTTTACAGCAGAAAAAAAGGTGTTTACAGCCTGGTACAAAGAACGATTTGGGTTCATATAGCTAATATTACCCTCCATGACAACTGTGAGGGGGGTGAATTTTTTTATAACTCATCCGTTTCCTTTATATTAGGTTATATTAAGTTTTCATAATTAAGGGCGTGGCCACTTGAGTGACAGCTAGGTCTGGCTGGTCGCCGTCTCTTCACCTCAGCTGAATCCGGCAGATTAGCCACTGATCTCTGCATATTCATCGTATTTTTGTGTTGTTTTATGTGGCTTTACGCAGTCAGCTGCCTTTTGGACTTATTTCTTACAATTACCAGATGATATGGGATGCTGTGTGCACTTAATTGTGCTCACAAACCATTCACGTGGCCTCCGCTTCCCATGTGAGTAAAGTTATATACTTGTATACCATCTCTATAAATGTATTTGTTTTTAACACTTCCGGGACGAGGCCATCAGTTTTTGAGAACTTTTAGTTTTTTTTTGGTTATTGGTGTTTGGTATCCCACACCTCTTAGTGAACCCATTCCGGGTCCACTACACAACTACGCACGGCGGCACAGGAAACATTTGACACACTACACTCCGTAGTGAGCACTCTCACCGCTCAGAACTCACAGCAGGTGGCAGTAGTGAGCTTGTGGGTCTCGGGCCGTCGCAAACTATGAAATATTTGGAATAATTTGTTTAAATTTAAGTGTTTAATGTAAAAGGAGATGAACATCCCATAATGCAATTCATAACCGCAAATAAACGCTTCTGAATCACTAAATACAGAAACTGTTCATTAACAGAGATTTATTTTAAACTCTATGATCTTTCTACAGATTTGACCCAAAAATGTTGAATATCGAGGGAAAGTCCATTTGTTTTAATAATTAGTTTCATAAAGTGAAACTTGTGTGTTATATTAGCTCACGACACACATAGTGAAATATAAGCCTTTCCATTCCGTTTGAGTGATTATGGATTAAAGATGACAAACTCAATCCATTGTTTCACTAAATCAGAATATTTCATGACAAAAGTTCAACATGGTCAGCTCCATGTGTCTCAATCTAGTCCACTAATTAATGCAAAGCCTTGAAACTGTCTCAGTCTGGCATAAGTTTCTAAATCATGGGTTGGACTGCTGACTTGATGGTTGTGCAGAAGACCACCACTGAAACCCCTTTATAAGGAGGCAATTGCAAATGAAACTGGATGCTCTCAGAGTGCAGTGTCTAAGTATATTAATAGTGTTAAGCGGATGGGGAAAATGTGGCTGGAAAAGGTGCACAAGTATGACCGCAGCCTTGAGACGACTGTCAAACAAGGGTGACTGAGGCTGGTGTCAGAGCATCAAGAACCACCACATACAGACGTCTGCATGACATGGGCTACACCTCTTGAACTCCATGTGTCAAGCCACTCCTGAACCAAAAGCAACGTTAGAAGCGTCTGTGCTTTGGCTGAAGAGGAAAAGTACTGGTCTGTTGCCCAGGAAAAGTCCTCTTTTCAGATCAATGCAAATTTTGTCTTTCACTTGGAAATCAAGATCTCAGAGTCTGGAGGAAGAGCGGAGAGACACGAAAGTCAAGCTGCTTAAAGTCCAGGGTGAGGTTTCCACAGTCAGTGATGGTTTGGGAAAGCCTTGTCATCTGCTGGTGTGGGTCCAGTGTTTTTTTATCAAGTCCAGTCAACGCAGCTCTATAGGGAAATTACTACGTCACACATGACGTTTCACGTGTTAAACCGCAAACATATGGTGTTGTGCAGTAGGATGCCAAATTCGGCTGAAAAAAAGAAAACTTAACTTTTACTGTACACCACACTGCTTTAAGGCCAATCACAGACGTCTTTGGCTAAATGGGAGCTGAATGGAGTGAGGACCTCATTAAAAATGCTGGACTCTGCAGTTCTCATTATATATCAGGTGAGTTCACGCTATGCTGAATCAGACACATCACTCGTTTTTGGTTTCAGAAATGATTTCAGCAGAAACAGTTCAATATGGTGAATTAAACTGCGGACACTGAGTGCTCAGAATGAACTGTGAACATGTGTGTTCACATACCCTGCCGTACAGCTGCAGTTCTCTGTCAGAATGCAGTTGTTTTGCTTGTTGATGATTACCCAGGCCTTGTACAGCTCCATCTTCTTTCCTTGTGTTTGGCTAGGCAGATCCTTGGTTTTTAGCTCTACATAGTGTTGAACCTGGTCATCATGGAGCATTATTTCCTGCACATGACCACAGAACACAATTGTAGGCATCTTAAGACTTGTAGGCCTTTAACTTTTTTCTTGTAAAACCACTTGGAGCTTCAATGAGAGTGTATATTTGGGGCTGGATGCTTTGCCATTTCGTCTTATCCAATTTTCATTCGGAGGAGGCTATAGCAAATGGACCTGTCAGATGAACGCCGCTTACTTTGTTGATTTTGCAGAATAACTGCTTATCACAGGCTGACCAGCTGTTATAAAACACTGAAAGCATTATGTAAATAATATATGTAATATGTAATCAATATAACTTATCTTTAATACAATAACAAACTCTGTAGCGCATCAAATGTCATTCCCTCTCTGTAAATGCTAGCGCTCCTGTTTTCCTGCAACCCTCGCTGCGCGCGCATCCTGATTGTTTACAAACCAGTAATTCATCTATACCTGGATGATTTAGAGCACTTCATGCTTCCTGCTGCAGACAAGCTCTTTGGAGATGATGATTTTATTTTCCAGCAGGACTTAAGTTGGTACACAATGCCAAAGCTACCAGTACCTGGTTTAAGAACCGTGGTGTACCTATTCTTAATTGGCCAGGAAACTCACCTGACTTAAACCCCATTGAAAATCTATAGGCTATTGTCAAAAGGAGGATAAGGAAACAGAGACCCTTAAATGCAGATGAGCAGAAGGCCGATATCAAAGCAATGTGGGCTACCATAACACGTCAACTGTGTTAAAAGCTGATCGACTCCATGCCACACCGCCTTGTAAAAGTGCAAAAGGAGGCCCATCAAAGTTCTGAGGACATAATACAGTACATTAACACACTTTTCAATAGGCCGACATGTGTTTAAGATCCTTTTTTTATTGGGTCTGTACTTAAACACTTGATAATTCCCGAGTTTAAGCAGGTAATACAAGCAGTATTGTGCTAACAAGCTGCTACAGGTAGTATGAGAAGAACAACAGCTGATCTTCTGTCGATAATAACTTTATAAACAGTGATCACTTACTTTTAAGACACGCACACTGTAACACAGTATACCACCAGTGCCTGTTATGTCCCTTTTTGCCGAGTGAGTTAGATAGCAGGTGTGTTATCCAGCGTTATCTCTCAACTATTTCTTTGCTCAGCCCACCTCGATGATGCTGTGTTGCGTTGTGCACACTGATTGGTTGGTGTCATCCGGGACTTAGACATCAGCGGTCCTTTTGCACAGGGTCACATGAAATATTCTGATTTAGTGGAATACTGGATATGAGTTTATCATCTTTAATCCATAATCACTCAAACTGAATCAAATGAAGGCCTGACATTTTATACCCCATTCTGATAGTAAAGCATACTCTAATCTGAAGTGCAGTGTGTGTGTGAGAGAGGGGGGCAGTGTTTCAATGTGATCCGGTTATGTTGTGGTTCTGTGACTGCTGGTGTTTGTTTGCTGTATGGTTAATTTGACAGTTAAAGTAATTAGGTTAATCTAGATTTAAATCAAATAAAAATAAATAAAATATTAATCTATTATTTTCGGGCGTTTTTTGGGCGGGTTTTGGACAGCTTTTGGGCTGGAAAAAGTCTGCTATATCTGGCAACACTAGTAGTAGCTTGGCAACAGAGCTGTGACGTCAACACACAGAATCTATCGACACAGTTCAGCACAGTTGTCTAACCGTGCCGACAATTACGGGCCTAGAAAGCGGTTTGTGAGAAACAACTGTAACCGTACCAAACTGTTTTTAGGAGAGTGGCTATTGTTATGCAATAGGATATATGCAGAGCTAGTGCTTCTTCTGTGGCGAGACGAGGGATAAAACATGAGCAGACAAACAGATAAGGTTTAACAACCCAGGAGGGTGATTTATTTACAGTGCTGGGCAAGGAGGTGGGGAAAGGGAATCATTGCAGGTAGGAGTCTCTTAGCTGTATATTGAGGAAAAATCCTCTGGGTTGGTGAAGTATTGGATCTTGGGTATGAATCTGAGATGCCGGTCTAGCCACTGCTATCTGCTGGGAAACCAGAGAAAGAAGCATTAGCGTGTCCTCCCGGGGGAGATCAAGCCCCCTCTGTGTCTTCTCTTTCTCTGTTTATATGCTCCCTTCCTAATGAGCTGCAGGTGATCGGTTGCTGATGAGGTGACAGGTGTTATAGTTTGGACTTGTGGCGACGCTGCATTGGCACACTCGCCACACTTCCCATACTGATAAACATCCGGTGAACGGTTAATGTGACTTTTTTCCATTTTATACAGGTCCTTTATATGGTTTTACAGCATCGATGTTGTAAAGTAATTAAAATACAATCAGTTAAATAGACTTCAGCATTCATTTAGCTGCTCAAGCGTAAAACGAGATAGAAAGCCGTTTATTCGGCACGCGCCTGTCAGAATCGGCTAGCGCTTACCCTGAATATACTGAGGTAAAATAAATGTTCATAATTTAAAGACATGGTGGGGGAAATTTAATTTAATGCAGTGCTTCTTGTACATTCTGAGACCCCACTTTAACTCGGATATCACTGGAGATCTCTGATTTTTAAAGAAAACAGACCTTAAACGTGCCGATTTTGCAATGCATACAGTTCACAGGAAACGCTTGACCCAGGTTACTGACAAATTAAAAGTCCTTCTGCATACACCCTATTGTTACTTTTTGACATTGATTAAAAACTATTGACAGCTTTATTGTCGACATCTTGATTATTCCCGCTGCTTTACCTAAATGTATTATGTATGTGCAATATGTTATTCCATTTGGAAAGATATTTCATTTACGGCCACTACAGTTGCAGCTCAAAGTCGTGCTGGTATTAAACATTTTTGAAGGTATTAAAAAGGGAGTAAAAGGTATTAAATTCACTTAATATGTCTGTATATACCCTGAGAAGTGAAAACGATCCACATGTCCACACTGGCGTATCACCTAGCATTTCTGAAAAGCCCTGCTTCCACACTATACCTGCTGAAAACACATCACGTGACCACACACACTCTCTGTCATGCGCTGTAGGCATACGCACATGTCTGAGCTCCAGGCAGTCATTGGGTGATTTGAGCACAAACCCAGAGAGCAGTGCACGTCAGACAGTTTATCAAGGATGTATCGCTGGATGGCGTCTCACTATAGGTTGTTAAACGTGATCTTTAGTTAATCTTGTCTCTTATTTAACGACTCTTCAGTCTTGTGAATCAGGTAACATGTCACAGTGTCAGTACACTGCTTCAATCTTTCACTTAACGCTTGTACTTAGTAGTGTAAACCTCAAATACTGCTGGTTGGTTCCTGTTGGTTTGTGGACGCCATTATAACGCCACAGGATCACTCTGCCTACTCATGCCAGAGTCCCGCAGGAAAAGTGATTGACAGGTGGTCATTTGTGTGTACTCATCTTTACTTATTTATGAGTTGGGTAAATCTAAGAGAATGCTGGTCAGCTTGTTGAAACGGTAGGCTACTGTCATGATCACCAGCGATCTAACCACCAGAGGGTCGCTGGTAAACACTTACATTCACATGAACTACAAATCTGCTGGTGAATGGACTACAAGAACCAGTCATGCTCCACACACACAGGTTCCAGATCCTGACTGATTACACACACATATATACAGCTCACATTGAGACACTCATTGCTGAGTCTTGTTATCTGCTACAGTGACATTACAACGCGTTTCCTTTGTCTGCCTCTGGCGTGTTATTGATCCTTTGCTTTGTTTATTGTTTCATCCTGTTCACTGCCTGCCTTCTGACCATCTGCCTGCCTTTTGACTACGACTCTGATTGCCCTTATACATCTGCTTGCTCCTGTATTGAACCACTGCTTGTCTGACCATTCTAATAAACCTGCATGTGGATCCTCACCTCATCATCCATTGCAGTGTTTTACTTAGACATCGTACAACGCCAAATTGGTCGACATCTCCCAAACCCTAATATCAGCTTATAAACAGCCCAGCTGAGCGAGTTTCAGCTAATTGGATTGTAAATAAATGATTACTCTCCTATGATCACTTCTGCTGATGAGAAACACACAGCTGTGAACAGATGTTGTGTTTTTGTCTGTAATGTGTATTTCCTGTGTTCAGTGGTAATAAGAACGACGATCCGGCCTCTAAAGTGGTGGAGACCCAACGATGCGCAGAAGCTTGCAGAGCAGATGGGCATCAGACTGTTCGAGACCAGCGCCAAAGAGAACCTCAATGTGGAGGACGTGAGTCTGGCTTTACAGAGACTAGCGAACATTCATCACATTAAACACACAATTCAGACAAAATCAGCATTCTGCCGTCATGGACTCACCTGTTGTTTTCAAAAACCTGTTTTAAGTTTCTGTTTTCTGTTGAACACTGGATGAAGATACACTGAAGACTGCTGGGAAAAACAGACATTGACTTTCCATTGTATTATTTAGTTCCTACTGTTGATGTTATTGGCTGCTTTTGTCCAGCTATTCTCCAGAATTTCTTGTTTGTGTTCGACTAGAAGAAAGAAACTCAGAAAACTGTAGAACTTGTAAATGATGGGGAAGTTTTCAGTTTTTAAGTTAAATTAAAATTGAAATAAAACACAGACATTTACAAATAAATGACTAAAACCTCCTACAATTGCAATGAGAATGGAAAATGCAAAAAAAAAGAAAAACACACACACACACACACACACACACACACGTTTGTTTTTGTGAAAAATGGGTACATTACATAGGTTTCCATTCATTTTATACCGTCCAAATAATGTTTCACGAGTTCACACTTGCAATCGTTTCAGAATAAGGCCGTATTTGGCGTGCTGTTCGGGGAGAGGGCTCTGAGCTCGGGGAGACACCCAAACTCGAGTTATTCCCTTATCAGGAAACAGAGAGGAATTGGGATTCGAGCGAAGTATCTAGCCCGGCCCCAGAACGCTCCCCCGGGATTGTAATACTTAAGAGGTGAGGTGACGGGGTGGTGGAGGGATGCTAAAGTCGTGAGATGCTGGCAGGTAAGACAGCTTTGGTGTATATAGATAGGGGTTTGGTCAAGAACTGATTGGATAATGGAATAATTGTCAATGACGTATTTGATACTGAAACTCTGCGCGTGCTCCTCCCGAAATTGTTTATAAAACATCACATTGTATTGGCCTCACCCCACCCTACCCGTAAACCCAACCATCACAGGACACAGTGTACAGCTTTACTCTCTCTTTTTGTAATAGCTGTGTCATACCTATGTCACTATACAGACTTGTGTCCTGATATGTCACAAAAACACACACGCACACACACACCACACACACACACCACACACACACACACACACACACGCACACACTTACGGGTCAGGCCATTGTGTTTGGATTCTTGCCATTGGGTTTGTTTATTTTTGGTTTATTGTGGTGCCAGGACCTTCCACGCCTCCTAGTGGCCCACTCGGGTTCACCTACGTCACACGCGCCCTCTTCTGGTCACGTCTTGCCTCCGTTTACACGTGCTTCAGATAAAGTGGAGCTCTGAAGTATTGGTATGTCCGAGTATAAGAGAGGTTTGGGTTTGTATCTTCTTCGTCTCACATTAATAATGGCATCATTTACCACAAAACACAATGCTGGATTTTACTTCACAGCACAAGAATTCTTATATTTAAATGTATAATTTATAAAAACATTCATATGTTATTTGTAATACAATTTTGCCCTTTAATACAAGCAGACGCTATATGATGCACAAATAACTAAAACACCCAATTATAAATAGAAATAAAAAATGCATAAAAAATGGCAAAATAATAAACTACTAAAATTAAAATGAGAATTAAAAATGCAAATAAATAAAACAATAAAAAAAAATAATATCTTGATTATAACACAACACAATACTGCAAAATAGCTAAAACCAGCTACAATTTAAACCAGAATTAAAAATACAATAAATAAAGTAAATAATACAAAGTTTTAACATTTAAAAACACTATAATAATATATCGAGAACATGGAAATATACAATTTGCTCCTTGTATTTTTTTAGGAAGCATCTAGAGTTGTGAAAGCTGAGTGTGTGTTTGTAATATTGCATTTCATTGTTGTTATTGTGTGTGTGCATCTGTGTATGTGTCTCAGATGTTCAACTGCATCACCGAGCTGGTCCTGAAGGCCCGGAAAGAGTCTGTAGCCAAACAACAACAACAGCAGCAAAGTGAAGTCGTCAAACTGAGTAAGAGCAACAAACGCAAGAAGAAATGCTGCTAATGGACTACACACACACACACACACACACACACACACACACACACACACACACACACACTTATAGAGAGCCAATGGACAGAACGCCACTGAACTGACGTGAGCCAGAGACTGAACTTAACACACTTAAAGCAACATGAAGATCTCTGTAGATTTCCTAATGATGGACATCAGGAGGAGCTTTTAGCAGGATCACACTTCCTCTCCTCAGAAGATGATGCTGACAATTAAACTAGAGGATCAAACCTTTCTGTTTTGAGCATCTTCATCTGGATTCTGACTGATTCAAAGGCCAAATGTGAGCAGTGTTAATGTGGCGTGCCAAACAAACCACAGCGATATCAGGACGAACACATCCACTCGCAGAGTGTTGAAGAATATGGCATGTTTTAGTTTTAGTTTTGGTTTTATATGAGCTCATCTATGATGGACTGTGGACCAAACATGCGCTCCGCTCTGCCGATACTAAGAGACACTTGTTTTGCCTTTTGCTTTCTCTCTTTTTTTTGTAAAAGTGTATTTTTTACTAACAGATTATACAATCACTGTAGCGTTCAGCTGATGTGCTGCCGTTAACTGAACGCTAGTCTATTTACAGAGCTGGGAGGAAATGCCAAACCATTACACAAAGACTTCACCAGGAATGCACTTGTGTCTTAGTTTACTCACATGGATGATCAGTGCAAAGCATTCAGTTTCTTAAAGACACAGTACACCTAATAATGAATATTTACTCATATTTATTCACACTCAAGTGGGTCGATCCGTAATAAACATTTTAAGACAAGAGTGGGTTTGTTTTTCTTGATCAGCAACATGCTTTTGTGTTTAGTTCTACCACAAGGTGTCGCTCTAGTGCTTGTTTTGGCTCCAAACTAAATTATTCGCCCTTCTTTAAATAATGTGTTTTTCCAAATATGTGTGATGTTTAACAGAGCAAGGGATTGTTTTATGTAGTATTTCATATAACAAAAAAATCTAATTTAACATTTTTTATCTAAACACGAGTACACACAAATATATTTGTTATAGGGAAAATATTTTAAAACATTTTAAGAGAAAAAATCTAGAGAAACCCAATATATATAAGTTAGTTGCCGAGCCATAAAATGGCGCCGGCTTATGATGTCACGGGCCGCGCCATGGCGGCACCAAGCACTGAAGCGCCAACCGTACCAATTGTTTTTTTTAGGGTACAGCCCAAGCTGCAACCTCCCGCTCTCTCTCGGGAAGCCAATACGGAAGTAACTGAAACTGCAATTCATCAAAATTCCGCTAGTCCTGGCTCCATAATAGAGCAAGTTGCAATTGAGCCCACTGTTAGAATGGCCAACTTACAGCAGAAAAAAAGGTGTTTACAGCCTGGTACAAAGAACGATTTGGGTTCATATAGCTAATATTACCCTCCATGACAACTGTGAGGGGGGTGAATTTTTTTATAACTCATCCGTTTCCTTTATATTAGGTTATATTAAGTTTTCATAATTAAGGGCGTGGCCACTTGAGTGACAGCTAGGTCTGGCTGGTCGCCGTCTCTTCACCTCAGCTGAATCCGGCAGATTAGCCACTGATCTCTGCATATTCATCGTATTTTTGTGTTGTTTTATGTGGCTTTACGCAGTCAGCTGCCTTTTGGACTTATTTCTTACAATTACCAGATGATATGGGATGCTGTGTGCACTTAATTGTGCTCACAAACCATTCACGTGGCCTCCGCTTCCCATGTGAGTAAAGTTATATACTTGTATACCATCTCTATAAATGTATTTGTTTTTAACACTTCCGGGACGAGGCCATCAGTTTTTGAGAACTTTTAGTTTTTTTTGGTTATTGGTGTTTGGTATCCCACACCTCTTAGTGAACCCATTCCGGGTCCACTACACAACTACGCACGGCGGCACAGGAAACATTTGACACACTACACTCCGTAGTGAGCACTCTCACCGCTCAGAACTCACAGCAGGTGGCAGTAGTGAGCTTGTGGGTCTCGGGCCGTCGCAAACTATGAAATATTTGGAATAATTTGTTTAAATTTAAGTGTTTAATGTAAAAGGAGATGAACATCCCATAATGCAATTCATAACCGCAAATAAACGCTTCTGAATCACTAAATACAGAAACTGTTCATTAACAGAGATTTATTTTAAACTCTATGATCTTTCTACAGATTTGACCCAAAAATGTTGAATATCGAGGGAAAGTCCATTTGTTTTAATAATTAGTTTCATAAAGTGAAACTTGTGTGTTATATTAGCTCACGACACACATAGTGAAATATAAGCCTTTCCATTCCGTTTGAGTGATTATGGATTAAAGATGACAAACTCAATCCATTGTTTCACTAAATCAGAATATTTCATGACAAAAGTTCAACATGGTCAGCTCCATGTGTCTCAATCTAGTCCACTAATTAATGCAAAGCCTTGAAACTGTCTCAGTCTGGCATAAGTTTCTAAATCATGGGTTGGACTGCTGACTTGATGGTTGTGCAGAAGACCACCACTGAAACCCCTTTATAAGGAGGCAATTGCAAATGAAACTGGATGCTCTCAGAGTGCAGTGTCTAAGTATATTAATAGTGTTAAGCGGATGGGGAAAATGTGGCTGGAAAAGGTGCACAAGTATGACCGCAGCCTTGAGACGACTGTCAAACAAGGGTGACTGAGGCTGGTGTCAGAGCATCAAGAACCACCACATACAGACGTCTGCATGACATGGGCTACACCTCTTGAACTCCATGTGTCAAGCCACTCCTGAACCAAAAGCAACGTTAGAAGCGTCTGTGCTTTGGCTGAAGAGGAAAAGTACTGGTCTGTTGCCCAGGAAAAGTCCTCTTTTCAGATCAATGCAAATTTTGTCTTTCACTTGGAAATCAAGATCTCAGAGTCTGGAGGAAGAGCGGAGAGACACGAAAGTCAAGCTGCTTAAAGTCCAGGGTGAGGTTTCCACAGTCAGTGATGGTTTGGGAAAGCCTTGTCATCTGCTGGTGTGGGTCCAGTGTTTTTTTATCAAGTCCAGTCAACGCAGCTCTATAGGGAAATTACTACGTCACACATGACGTTTCACGTGTTAAACCGCAAACATATGGTGTTGTGCAGTAGGATGCCAAATTCGGCTGAAAAAAAGAAAACTTAACTTTTACTGTACACCACACTGCTTTAAGGCCAATCACAGACGTCTTTGGCTAAATGGGAGCTGAATGGAGTGAGGACCTCATTAAAAATGCTGGACTCTGCAGTTCTCATTATATATCAGGTGAGTTCACGCTATGCTGAATCAGACACATCACTCGTTTTTGGTTTCAGAAATGATTTCAGCAGAAACAGTTCAATATGGTGAATTAAACTGCGGACACTGAGTGCTCAGAATGAACTGTGAACATGTGTGTTCACATACCCTGCCGTACAGCTGCAGTTCTCTGTCAGAATGCAGTTGTTTTGCTTGTTGATGATTACCCAGGCCTTGTACAGCTCCATCTTCTTTCCTTGTGTTTGGCTAGGCAGATCCTTGGTTTTTAGCTCTACATAGTGTTGAACCTGGTCATCATGGAGCATTATTTCCTGCACATGACCACAGAACACAATTGTAGGCATCTTAAGACTTGTAGGCCTTTAACTTTTTTCTTGTAAAACCACTTGGAGCTTCAATGAGAGTGTATATTTGGGGCTGGATGCTTTGCCATTTCGTCTTATCCAATTTTCATTCGGAGGAGGCTATAGCAAATGGACCTGTCAGATGAACGCCGCTTACTTTGTTGATTTTGCAGAATAACTGCTTATCACAGGCTGACCAGCTGTTATAAAACACTGAAAGCATTATGTAAATAATATATGTAATATGTAATCAATATAACTTATCTTTAATACAATAACAAACTCTGTAGCGCATCAAATGTCATTCCCTCTCTGTAAATGCTAGCGCTCCTGTTTTCCTGCAACCTCGCTGCGCGCGCATCCTGATTGTTTACAAACCAGTAATTCATCTATACCTGGATGATTTAGAGCACTTCATGCTTCCTGCTGCAGACAAGCTCTTTGGAGATGATGATTTTATTTTCCAGCAGGACTTAAGTTGGTACACAATGCCAAAGCTACCAGTACCTGGTTTAAGAACCGTGGTGTACCTATTCTTAATTGGCCAGGAAACTCACCTGACTTAAACCCCATTGAAAATCTATAGGCTATTGTCAAAGGAGGATAAGGAAACAGAGACCCTTAAATGCAGATGAGCAGAAGGCCGATATCAAAGCAATGTGGGCTACCATAACACGTCAACTGTGTTAAAAGCTGATCGACTCCATGCCACACCGCCTTGTAAAAGTGCAAAAGGAGGCCCATCAAAGTTCTGAGGACATAATACAGTACATTAACACACTTTCAATAGGCCGACATGTGTTTAAGATCCTTTTTTTATTGGGTCTGTACTTAAACACTTGATAATTCCCGAGTTTAAGCAGGTAATACAAGCAGTATTGTGCTAACAAGCTGCTACAGGTAGTATGAGAAGAACAACAGCTGATCTTCTGTCGATAATAACTTTATAAACAGTGATCACTTACTTTTAAGACACGCACACTGTAACACAGTATACCACCAGTGCCTGTTATGTCCCTTTTTGCCGAGTGAGTTAGATAGCAGGTGTGTTATCCAGCGTTATCTCTCAACTATTTCTTTGCTCAGCCCACCTCGATGATGCTGTGTTGCGTTGTGCACACTGATTGGTTGGTGTCATCCGGGACTTAGACATCAGCGGTCCTTTTGCACAGGGTCACATGAAATATTCTGATTTAGTGGAATACTGGATATGAGTTTATCATCTTTAATCCATAATCACTCAAACTGAATCAAATGAAGGCCTGACATTTTATACCCCATTCTGATAGTAAAGCATACTCTAATCTGAAGTGCAGTGTGTGTGTGAGAGAGGGGGGCAGTGTTTCAATGTGATCCGGTTATGTTGTGGTTCTGTGACTGCTGGTGTTTGTTTGCTGTATGGTTAAATTTTGACAGTTAAAGTAATTAGGTTAATCTAGATTTAAATCAAATAAAAATAAATAAAATATTAATCTATTATTTCGGGCGTTTTTTTGGGCGGGTTTTGGACAGCTTTTGGGCTGGAAAAAGTCTGCTATATCTGGCAACACTAGTAGTAGCTTGGCAACAGAGCTGTGACGTCAACACACAGAATCTATCGACACAGTTCAGCACGATTGTCTAACCGTGCCGACAATTACGGGCCTAGAAGCGGTTTGTGAGAAACAACTGTAACCGTACCAAACTGTTTTTAGGAGAGTGGCTATTGTTATGCAATAGGATATATGCAGAGCTAGTGCTTCTTCTGTGGCGAGACGAGGGATAAAACATGAGCAGACAAACAGATAAGGTTTAACAACCCAGAGGGTGATTTATTTACAGTGCTGGGCAAGGAGGTGGGGAAAGGGAATCATTGCAGGTAGGAGTCTCTTAGCTGGATATTGAGGAAAAATCCTCTGGGTTGGTGAAGTATTGGATCTTGGGTATGAATCTGAGATGCCGGTCTAGCCACTGCTATCTGCTGGGGAAACCAGAGAAAGAAGCATTAGCGTGTCCTCCCGGGGGAGATCAAGCCCCCTCTGTGTCTTCTCTTTCTCTGTTTATATGCTCCCTTCCTAATGAGCTGCAGGTGATCGGTGCTGATGAGGTGACAGGTGTTTATAGTTTGGACTTGTGGCGACGCTGCATTGGCACACTCGCCACACTTCCCATACTGATAAACATCCGGTGAACGGTTAATGTGACTTTTTTCCATTTTATACAGTCCTTTATATGGTTTTACAGCATCGATGTTGTAAAGTAATTAAAATACAATCAGTTAAATAGACTTCAGCATTCATTTAGCTGCTCAAGCGTAAACGAGATGAAAAGCCGTTTATTCGCACGCGCCTGTCAGAATCGGCTAGCGCTTACCCTGAATATACTGAGGTAAAATAAATGTTCATAATTTAAAGACATGGTGGGGGAAATTTAATTTAATGCAGTGCTTCTTGTACATTCTGAGACCCACTTTAACTCGGATATCACTGGAGATCTCTGATTTTTAAAGAAAACAGACCTTAAACGTGCCGATTTTGCAATTGCATACAGTTCACAGGAAACGCTTGACCCAGGTTACTGACAAACTAAAAGTCCTTCTGCATACACCCTATTGTTACTTTTTGACATTGATTAAAAACTATTGACAGCTTTATTGTGACATCTTGATTATTCCCGCTGCTTTACCTAAATGTATATGTCATGTGCAATATGTTATTCCATTTGGAAAGATATTTCATTTACGCCACTACAGTTGCAGCTCAAAGTCGTGCTGGTATTAAACATTTTTGAAGGTATTAAAAGGGAGTAAAAGGTATTAAATTCGACTTAATATGTTCTGTATATACCCTGAGAGTGAAAACGATCCACATCCACACTGGCGTTTCACCTAGCATTTCTGAAAAGCCCTGCTTCCACACTATACTGCTGAAAACACATCACGTGACCACACACACTCTCTGTCATGCGCTACAGCATACGCACACGTCTGAGCTCCAGGCAGTCATTGGGTGATTTGAGCACAAAACCCCAGAGAGCAGTGCACGTCAGACAGTTTATCAAGGATGTATCGCTGGATGGCGTCTCACTATGGTTGTTAAACGTGATCTTTAGTTAATCTTGTCTTTATTTAACGACTCTTCAGTCTTGTGAATCAGGTAACATGTCACAGTGTCAGTACACTGCTTCAATCTTTCACTTTAACGCTTGTACTTAGTGTAAACCTCAAATACTGCTGGTTGGTTCCTGTTGGTTTGTGGACGCCATTATAACGCCACAGATCACTCTGCCTACTCATGCCAGAGTCCCGCAGAAAAAGTGATTGACAGGTGGTCATTTGTGTGTAACTCATCTTTACTTATTTATGATTTGGGTAAATCTAAGAGAATGCTGGTCAGCTTGTTGAAACGGTAGGCTACTGTCATGATCACCAGCGATCTAACCACCAGAGGTCGCTGGTAAACACTTACATTCACATGAACTACAAATCTGCTGGTGAATGGACTACAAGAACCAGTCATGCTCCACACACACAGGTTCCAGATCCTGACTGATTGCATACACACAGCTGATGCTCCTCAAGTACTGATTACACACACATATATACAGCTCACTTTGAGACACTCATTGCTGAGTCTTGTTATCTGTTACAGTGACATTACAAGGCGTTTCCTTTGTCTGCCTCTGGCGTGTTATTGATCCTTTGCTTTGTTTATTTGTTTCTTCCTGTTCACTGCCTGCCTTCTGACCTTCTGCCTGCCTTTTGACTACGACTCTGGATTGCCCTTATACATCTGCTTGCTCCTGTATTGACCACTGCTTGTCTGACCATTCTAATAAACCTGCATGTGGATCCTCACCTCATCATCCATTGCAGTGTTTTACATTAGACATCGTACAATGCCAAATTGGTCGACATCTCCCAACCCTAATATCAGCTTATAAACAGCCCAGCTGAGCGAGTTTCAGCTAACTGGATTGTAAATAAATGATTTGCTGTACTCTCCTATGATCACTTCTGCTGATGAGAAACACACAGCTGTGAACAGATGTTGTGTTTTTGTCTGTAATGTGTATTTCCTGTGTTCAGTGGGTAATAAGAACGACGATCCGGCCTCTAAAGTGGTGGAGACCAACGATGCGCAGAAGCTTGCAGAGCAGATGGGCATCCGACTGTTCGAGACCAGCGCCAAAGAGAACCTCAATGTGGAGGACGTGAGTCTGGCTTTACAGAGACTAGCGAACATTCATCACATTAAACACACAATTCAGACAAAATCAGCATTCTGCCGTCATGGACTCACCTGTTGTTTCAAAACCTGTTTTAAGTTTCTGTTTTCTGTTGAACACTGGTGAAGATACACTGAAGACTGCTGGGAAAAACAGACATTGACTTCCATTGTATATTTTATTCCTACTGTTGATGTTATTGGCTGCTTTTGTCCACTATTCTCCAGAATTTCTTGTTTTGTGTTCGACAGAAGAAAGAAACTCAGAAAACTGTAGAACTTGTAAATGATGGGGAAGTTTTCAGTTTTAGTTAATTAAAATTGAAATAAAACACAGACATTTACAAATAAATGACTAAAACCTCCTACAATTGCAATGAGAATGGAAAATGCAAAAAAAAAGAAAAACACACACACACACACACACACACACACACACGTTTGTTTTTGTGAAAAATGGGTACATTACATAGGTTTCCATTCATTTTATACCGTCCAAATAATGTTTCACGAGTTCACACTTGCAATCGTTTCAGAATAAGGCGTATTTGGCGTGCTGTGCGGGGAGAGGGCTCTGAGCTCGGGGAGACACCCAAACTCGAGTTATTCCCCTTATCAGGAAACAGAGAGGAATTGGGATTCGAGCGAAGTATCTAGCCCGGCCCCAGAACGCTCCCCCCGGGATTGTAATACTTAAGAGGTGAGGTGACGGGGTGGTGGAGGGATGCTAAAGTCGTGAGATGCTGCAGGTAAGACAGCTTTGGTGTATATAGATAGGGGTTTGGTCAAGAACTGATTGGAGAATATAATAATTGTCAATGACGTATTTGATACTGAAACGTCTGCGTGTGCTCCTCCTGAAATTTGTTTATAAAACATCACATTGTATTGGCCTCACCCCACCCTACCCGTAAACCCAACCATCACAGGAGACAGTGTACAGCTTTACTCTCTGAATAAACTCATTCATTGTGATTTAGAAGCTTTTTGAGAAATGAGGACGTCACCAATGTCCTCATATTTCACCTCCTTTTTGTAATAGCTGTGTCATACCTATGTCACTATACAGACTTGTGTCCTGATATGTCGCAAAAACACACACACACACACACACACACACGCACACACACACACACACACACACACACACACACACACACTTCAGGGTCAGGCCATTGTGTTTGGATTCTTGCCATTGGGTTTGTTTGTTTTTTTTGGTTTATTGTGGTGACAAGGCCTCCCACGCCTCTTAGTGGGCCGACTCTGGGTTCACTACGTCACACGCGCCCTCTTCTGGTCACGTCTTGCTCTCCGTTTACACTTGAGTGCTTCAGATAAAGTGGAGCTCTGAAGTATTGGTATATCCGAGTATAAGAGAGGTTTGCGTTTGTATCTTCTTCGTCTCACATTAATAATGGCATCATTTACCACAAAACACAATGCTGGATTTTACTTCACAGCACAAGAATTCTTATATTTAAATGTATAATTTATAAATACATTCATATGTTATTTGTAATACAATTTTGCCCTTTAATAAAAGCAGACGCTATATGCTGCACAAATAACTAAAACGACCCAATTATTAAATAGAAATAAAAAATGTATAATAAAAATGGCAAAATACAAACTAAAATTAAGTGAAAATTAATTAAAATTAAAATGAAAATTGCAAATAAATAAACCATAATAAAAAAAATCTTTATTATAACACAACAGCATACTGCAGAATCGCTAAAACCAGCTACAATTTAAACCAGAATAAAAAATGCAATAAAATAAAGTAAATAATACAAAGTTTTAACATTTAAAAACACTATAATAATATATCGAGAACATGGAAATATACAATTTGCTCCTTGTATTTTTTTAGGAAGCATCTAGAGTTGTGAAAGCTGAGTGTGTGTTTGTAATATTGCATTTCATTGTTGTTATTGTGTGTGTGCATCTGTGTATGTGTCTCAGATGTTCAACTGCATCACCGAGCTGGTCCTGAAGGCCCGGAAAGAGTCTGTAGCCAAACAACAACAACAGCAGCAAAGTGAAGTCGTCAAACTGAGTAAGAGCAACAAACGCAAGAAGAAATGCTGCTAATGGACTACACACACACACACACACACACACACACACACACACACACACACACACACACACACACACACACACACTTATAGAGAGCCAATGGACAGAACGCCACTGAACTGACGTGAGCCAGAGACTGAACTTAACACACTTAAAGCAACATGAAGATCTCTGTAGATTTCCTAATGATGGACATCAGGAGGAGCTTTTAGCAGGATCACACTTCCTCTCCTCAGAAGATGATGCTGACAATTAAACTAGAGGATCAAACCTTTCTGTTTTTGAGCATCTTCATCTGGATTCTGACTGATTCAAAGGCCAAATGTGAGCAGTGTTAATGTGGCGTGCCAAACAAACCACAGCGATATCAGGACGAACACATCCACTCGCAGAGTGTTGAAGAATATGGCATGTTTTAGTTTTAGTTTTGGTTTTATATGAGCTCATCTATGATGGACTGTGGACCAAACATGCGCTCCGCTCTGCCGATACTAAGAGACACTTGTTTTGCCTTTTGCTTTCTCTCTTTTTTTTGTAAAAGTGTATTTTTTACTAACAGATTATACAATCACTGTAGCGTTCAGCTGATGTGCTGCCGTTAACTGAACGCTAGTCTATTTACAGAGCTGGGAGGAAATGCCAAACCATTACACAAAGACTTCACCAGGAATGCACTTGTGTCTTAGTTTACTCACATGGATGATCAGTGCAAAGCATTCAGTTTCTTAAAGACACAGTACACCTAATAATGAATATTTACTCATTATTTATTCACACTCAAGTGGGTCGATCCGTAATAAACATTTTAAGACAAGAGTGGGTTTGTTTTTCTTGATCAGCAACATGCTTTTGTGTTTAGTTCTACCACAAGGTGTCGCTCTAGTGCTTGTTTTGGCTCCAAACTAAATTATTCGCCCTTCTTTAAAATAATGTGTTTTTCCAAATATGTGTGATGTTTAACAGAGCAAGGGATTGTTTTATGTAGTATTTCATATAACAAAAAAATCTAATTTAACATTTTTTATCTAAACACGAGTACACACAAATATATTTGTTATAGGGAAAATATTTTAAAACATTTTAAGAGAAAAAATCTAGAGAAACCCAATATATATAAGTTAGTTGCCGAGCCATAAAATGGCGCCGGCTTATGATGTCACGGGCCGCGCCATGGCGGCACCAAGCACTGAAGCGCCAACCGTACCAATTGTTTTTTTTAGGGTACAGCCCAAGCTGCAACCTCCCGCTCTCTCTCGGGAAGCCAATACGGAAGTAACTGAAACTGCAATTCATCAAAATTCCGCTAGTCCTGGCTCCATAACAGAGCAAGTTGCAATTGAGCCCACTGTTAGAATGGCCAACTTTACAGCAGAAAAAAAGGTGTTTACAGCCTGGTACAAAGAACGATTTGGGTTCATATAGCTAATATTACCCTCCATGACAACTGTGAGGGGGGTGAATTTTTTTATAACTCATCCGTTTCCTTTATATTAGGTTATATTAAGTTTTCATAATTAAGGGCGTGGCCACTTGAGTGACAGCTAGGTCTGGCTGGTCGCCGTCTCTTCACCTCAGCTGAATCCGGCAGATTAGCCACTGATCTCTGCATATTCATCGTATTTTTGTGTTGTTTTATGTGGCTTTACGCAGTCAGCTGCCTTTTGGACTTATTTCTTACAATTACCAGATGATATGGGATGCTGTGTGCACTTAATTGTGCTCACAAACCATTCACGTGGCCTCCGCTTCCCATGTGAGTAAAGTTATATACTTGTATACCATCTCTATAAATGTATTTGTTTTTAACACTTCCGGGACGAGGCCATCAGTTTTTGAGAACTTTTAGTTTTTTTTTGGTTATTGGTGTTTGGTATCCCACACCTCTTAGTGAACCCATTCCGGGTCCACTACACAACTACGCACGGCGGCACAGGAAACATTTGACACACTACACTCCGTAGTGAGCACTCTCACCGCTCAGAACTCACAGCAGGTGGCAGTAGTGAGCTTGTGGGTCTCGGGCCGTCGCAAACTATGAAATATTTGGAATAATTTGTTTAAATTTAAGTGTTTAATGTAAAAGGAGATGAACATCCCATAATGCAATTCATAACCGCAAATAAACGCTTCTGAATCACTAAATACAGAAACTGTTCATTAACAGAGATTTATTTTAAACTCTATGATCTTTCTACAGATTTGACCCAAAAATGTTGAATATCGAGGAAAAGTCCATTTGTTTTAATAATTAGTTTCATAAAGTGAAACTTGTGTGTTATATTAGCTCACGACACACATAGTGAAATATAAGCCTTTCCATTCCGTTTGAGTGATTATGGATTAAAGATGACAAACTCAATCCATTGTTTCACTAAATCAGAATATTTCATGACAAAAGTTCAACATGGTCAGCTCCATGTGTCTCAATCTAGTCCACTAATTAATGCAAAGCCTTGAAACTGTCTCAGTCTGGCATAAGTTTCTAAATCATGGGTTGGACTGCTGACTTGATGGTTGTGCAGAAGACCACCACTGAAACCCCTTTATAAGGAGGCAATTGCAAATGAAACTGGATGCTCTCAGAGTGCAGTGTCTAAGTATATTAATAGTGTTAAGCGGATGGGGAAAATGTGGCTGGAAAAGGTGCACAAGTATGACCGCAGCCTTGAGACGACTGTCAAACAAGGGTGACTGAGGCTGGTGTCAGAGCATCAAGAACCACCACATACAGACGTCTGCATGACATGGGCTACACCTCTTGAACTCCATGTGTCAAGCCACTCCTGAACCAAAAGCAACGTTAGAAGCGTCTGTGCTTTGGCTGAAGAGGAAAAGTACTGGTCTGTTGCCCAGGAAAAGTCCTCTTTTCAGATCAATGCAAATTTTGTCTTTCACTTGGAAATCAAGATCTCAGAGTCTGGAGGAAGAGCGGAGAGACACGAAAGTCAAGCTGCTTAAAGTCCAGGGTGAGGTTTCCACAGTCAGTGATGGTTTGGGAAAGCCTTGTCATCTGCTGGTGTGGGTCCAGTGTTTTTTTATCAAGTCCAGTCAACGCAGCTCTATAGGGAAATTACTACGTCACACATGACGTTTCACGTGTTAAACCGCAAACATATGGTGTTGTGCAGTAGGATGCCAAATTCGGCTGAAAAAAAGAAAACTTAACTTTTACTGTACACCACACTGCTTTAAGGCCAATCACAGACGTCTTTGGCTAAATGGGAGCTGAATGGAGTGAGGACCTCATTAAAAATGCTGGACTCTGCAGTTCTCATTATATATCAGGTGAGTTCACGCTATGCTGAATCAGACACATCACTCGTTTTTGGTTTCAGAAATGATTTCAGCAGAAACAGTTCAATATGGTGAATTAAACTGCGGACACTGAGTGCTCAGAATGAACTGTGAACATGTGTGTTCACATACCCTGCCGTACAGCTGCAGTTCTCTGTCAGAATGCAGTTGTTTTGCTTGTTGATGATTACCCAGGCCTTGTACAGCTCCATCTTCTTTCCTTGTGTTTGGCTAGGCAGATCCTTGGTTTTTAGCTCTACATAGTGTTGAACCTGGTCATCATGGAGCATTATTTCCTGCACATGACCACAGAACACAATTGTAGGCATCTTAAGACTTGTAGGCCTTTAACTTTTTTCTTGTAAAACCACTTGGAGCTTCAATGAGAGTGTATATTTGGGGCTGGATGCTTTGCCATTTCGTCTTATCCAATTTTCATTCGGAGGAGGCTATAGCAAATGGACCTGTCAGATGAACGCCGCTTACTTTGTTGATTTTGCAGAATAACTGCTTATCACAGGCTGACCAGCTGTTATAAAACACTGAAAGCATTATGTAAATAATATATGTAATATGTAATCAATATAACTTATCTTTAATACAATAACAAACTCTGTAGCGCATCAAATGTCATTCCCTCTCTGTAAATGCTAGCGCTCCTGTTTTCCTGCAACCTCGCTGCGCGCGCATCCTGATTGTTTACAAACCAGTAATTCATCTATACCTGGATGATTTAGAGCACTTCATGCTTCCTGCTGCAGACAAGCTCTTTGGAGATGATGATTTTATTTTCCAGCAGGACTTAAGTTGGTACACAATGCCAAAGCTACCAGTACCTGGTTTAAGAACCGTGGTGTACCTATTCTTAATTGGCCAGGAAACTCACCTGACTTAAACCCCATTGAAAATCTATAGGCTATTGTCAAAAGGAGGATAAGGAAACAGAGACCCTTAAATGCAGATGAGCAGAAGGCCGATATCAAAGCAATGTGGGCTACCATAACACGTCAACTGTGTTAAAAGCTGATCGACTCCATGCCACACCGCCTTGTAAAAGTGCAAAAGGAGGCCCATCAAAGTTCTGAGGACATAATACAGTACATTAACACACTTTTCAATAGGCCGACATGTGTTTAAGATCCTTTTTTTATTGGGTCTGTACTTAAACACTTGATAATTCCCGAGTTTAAGCAGGTAATACAAGCAGTATTGTGCTAACAAGCTGCTACAGGTAGTATGAGAAGAACAACAGCTGATCTTCTGTCGATAATAACTTTATAAACAGTGATCACTTACTTTTAAGACACGCACACTGTAACACAGTATACCACCAGTGCCTGTTATGTCCCTTTTTGCCGAGTGAGTTAGATAGCAGGTGTGTTATCCAGCGTTATCTCTCAACTATTTCTTTGCTCAGCCCACCTCGATGATGCTGTGTTGCGTTGTGCACACTGATTGGTTGGTGTCATCCGGGACTTAGACATCAGCGGTCCTTTTGCACAGGGTCACATGAAATATTCTGATTTAGT
Source organism: Danio aesculapii (assembly GCF_903798145.1). Lineage (NCBI taxonomy): Eukaryota > Metazoa > Chordata > Actinopteri > Cypriniformes > Danionidae > Danio > Danio aesculapii. The sequence continues at coordinate 1,551,717 of NC_079439.1, forward strand.
GGAATACTGGATATGAGTTTATCATCTTTAATCCATAATCACTCAAACTGAATCAAATGAAGGCCTGACATTTTATACCCCATTCTGATAGTAAAGCATACTCTAATCTGAAGTGCAGTGTGTGTGTGAGAGAGGGGGGCAGTGTTTCAATGTGATCCGGTTATGTTGTGGTTCTGTGACTGCTGGTGTTTGTTTGCTGTATGGTTAAATTTTGACAGTTAAAGTAATTAGGTTAATCTAGATTTAAATCAAATAAAAATAAATAAAATATTAATCTATTATTTCGGGCGTTTTTTTGGGCGGGTTTTGGACAGCTTTTGGGCTGGAAAAAGTCTGCTATATCTGGCAACACTAGTAGTAGCTTGGCAACAGAGCTGTGACGTCAACACACAGAATCTATCGACACAGTTCAGCACGATTGTCTAACCGTGCCGACAATTACGGGCCTAGAAGCGGTTTGTGAGAAACAACTGTAACCGTACCAAACTGTTTTTAGGAGAGTGGCTATTGTTATGCAATAGGATATATGCAGAGCTAGTGCTTCTTCTGTGGCGAGACGAGGGATAAAACATGAGCAGACAAACAGATAAGGTTTAACAACCCAGAGGGTGATTTATTTACAGTGCTGGGCAAGGAGGTGGGGAAAGGGAATCATTGCAGGTAGGAGTCTCTTAGCTGGATATTGAGGAAAAATCCTCTGGGTTGGTGAAGTATTGGATCTTGGGTATGAATCTGAGATGCCGGTCTAGCCACTGCTATCTGCTGGGGAAACCAGAGAAAGAAGCATTAGCGTGTCCTCCCGGGGGAGATCAAGCCCCCTCTGTGTCTTCTCTTTCTCTGTTTATATGCTCCCTTCCTAATGAGCTGCAGGTGATCGGTGCTGATGAGGTGACAGGTGTTTATAGTTTGGACTTGTGGCGACGCTGCATTGGCACACTCGCCACACTTCCCATACTGATAAACATCCGGTGAACGGTTAATGTGACTTTTTTCCATTTTATACAGTCCTTTATATGGTTTTACAGCATCGATGTTGTAAAGTAATTAAAATACAATCAGTTAAATAGACTTCAGCATTCATTTAGCTGCTCAAGCGTAAAACGAGATGAAAAGCCGTTTATTCGCACGCGCCTGTCAGAATCGGCTAGCGCTTACCCTGAATATACTGAGGTAAAATAAATGTTCATAATTTAAAGACATGGTGGGGGAAATTTAATTTAATGCAGTGCTTCTTGTACATTCTGAGACCCACTTTAACTCGGATATCACTGGAGATCTCTGATTTTTAAAGAAAACAGACCTTAAACGTGCCGATTTTGCAATTGCATACAGTTCACAGGAAACGCTTGACCCAGGTTACTGACAAACTAAAAGTCCTTCTGCATACACCCTATTGTTACTTTTTGACATTGATTAAAAACTATTGACAGCTTTATTGTGACATCTTGATTATTCCCGCTGCTTTACCTAAATGTATATGTCATGTGCAATATGTTATTCCATTTGGAAAGATATTTCATTTACGCCACTACAGTTGCAGCTCAAAGTCGTGCTGGTATTAAACATTTTTGAAGGTATTAAAAAGGGAGTAAAAGGTATTAAATTCGACTTAATATGTTCTGTATATACCCTGAGAGTGAAAACGATCCACATCCACACTGGCGTTTCACCTAGCATTTCTGAAAAGCCCTGCTTCCACACTATACTGCTGAAAACACATCACGTGACCACACACACTCTCTGTCATGCGCTACAGCATACGCACACGTCTGAGCTCCAGGCAGTCATTGGGTGATTTGAGCACAAAACCCCAGAGAGCAGTGCACGTCAGACAGTTTATCAAGGATGTATCGCTGGATGGCGTCTCACTATGGTTGTTAAACGTGATCTTTAGTTAATCTTGTCTTTATTTAACGACTCTTCAGTCTTGTGAATCAGGTAACATGTCACAGTGTCAGTACACTGCTTCAATCTTTCACTTTAACGCTTGTACTTAGTGTAAACCTCAAATACTGCTGGTTGGTTCCTGTTGGTTTGTGGACGCCATTATAACGCCACAGATCACTCTGCCTACTCATGCCAGAGTCCCGCAGAAAAAGTGATTGACAGGTGGTCATTTGTGTGTAACTCATCTTTACTTATTTATGATTTGGGTAAATCTAAGAGAATGCTGGTCAGCTTGTTGAAACGGTAGGCTACTGTCATGATCACCAGCGATCTAACCACCAGAGGTCGCTGGTAAACACTTACATTCACATGAACTACAAATCTGCTGGTGAATGGACTACAAGAACCAGTCATGCTCCACACACACAGGTTCCAGATCCTGACTGATTGCATACACACAGCTGATGCTCCTCAAGTACTGATTACACACACATATATACAGCTCACTTTGAGACACTCATTGCTGAGTCTTGTTATCTGTTACAGTGACATTACAAGGCGTTTCCTTTGTCTGCCTCTGGCGTGTTATTGATCCTTTGCTTTGTTTATTTGTTTCTTCCTGTTCACTGCCTGCCTTCTGACCTTCTGCCTGCCTTTTGACTACGACTCTGGATTGCCCTTATACATCTGCTTGCTCCTGTATTGACCACTGCTTGTCTGACCATTCTAATAAACCTGCATGTGGATCCTCACCTCATCATCCATTGCAGTGTTTTACATTAGACATCGTACAATGCCAAATTGGTCGACATCTCCCAACCCTAATATCAGCTTATAAACAGCCCAGCTGAGCGAGTTTCAGCTAACTGGATTGTAAATAAATGATTTGCTGTACTCTCCTATGATCACTTCTGCTGATGAGAAACACACAGCTGTGAACAGATGTTGTGTTTTTGTCTGTAATGTGTATTTCCTGTGTTCAGTGGGTAATAAGAACGACGATCCGGCCTCTAAAGTGGTGGAGACCAACGATGCGCAGAAGCTTGCAGAGCAGATGGGCATCCGACTGTTCGAGACCAGCGCCAAAGAGAACCTCAATGTGGAGGACGTGAGTCTGGCTTTACAGAGACTAGCGAACATTCATCACATTAAACACACAATTCAGACAAAATCAGCATTCTGCCGTCATGGACTCACCTGTTGTTTCAAAACCTGTTTTAAGTTTCTGTTTTCTGTTGAACACTGGTGAAGATACACTGAAGACTGCTGGGAAAAACAGACATTGACTTCCATTGTATATTTTATTCCTACTGTTGATGTTATTGGCTGCTTTTGTCCACTATTCTCCAGAATTTCTTGTTTTGTGTTCGACAGAAGAAAGAAACTCAGAAAACTGTAGAACTTGTAAATGATGGGGAAGTTTTCAGTTTTAGTTAATTAAAATTGAAATAAAACACAGACATTTACAAATAAATGACTAAAACCTCCTACAATTGCAATGAGAATGGAAAATGCAAAAAAAAAGAAAAACACACACACACACACACACACACACACACACACACGTTTGTTTTTGTGAAAAATGGGTACATTACATAGGTTTCCATTCATTTTATACCGTCCAAATAATGTTTCACGAGTTCACACTTGCAATCGTTTCAGAATAAGGCGTATTTGGCGTGCTGTGCGGGGAGAGGGCTCTGAGCTCGGGGAGACACCCAAACTCGAGTTATTCCCCTTATCAGGAAACAGAGAGGAATTGGGATTCGAGCGAAGTATCTAGCCCGGCCCCAGAACGCTCCCCCCGGGATTGTAATACTTAAGAGGTGAGGTGACGGGGTGGTGGAGGGATGCTAAAGTCGTGAGATGCTGCAGGTAAGACAGCTTTGGTGTATATAGATAGGGGTTTGGTCAAGAACTGATTGGAGAATATAATAATTGTCAATGACGTATTTGATACTGAAACGTCTGCGTGTGCTCCTCCTGAAATTTGTTTATAAAACATCACATTGTATTGGCCTCACCCCACCCTACCCGTAAACCCAACCATCACAGGAGACAGTGTACAGCTTTACTCTCTGAATAAACTCATTCATTGTGATTTAGAAGCTTTTTGAGAAATGAGGACGTCACCAATGTCCTCATATTTCACCTCCTTTTTGTAATAGCTGTGTCATACCTATGTCACTATACAGACTTGTGTCCTGATATGTCGCAAAAACACACACACACACACACACACACACACACACACACACACACACACACACACACACACACACACTTCAGGGTCAGGCCATTGTGTTTGGATTCTTGCCATTGGGTTTGTTTGTTTTTTTTGGTTTATTGTGGTGACAAGGCCTCCCACGCCTCTTAGTGGGCCGACTCTGGGTTCACTACGTCACACGCGCCCTCTTCTGGTCACGTCTTGCTCTCCGTTTACACTTGAGTGCTTCAGATAAAGTGGAGCTCTGAAGTATTGGTATATCCGAGTATAAGAGAGGTTTGCGTTTGTATCTTCTTCGTCTCACATTAATAATGGCATCATTTACCACAAAACACAATGCTGGATTTTACTTCACAGCACAAGAATTCTTATATTTAAATGTATAATTTATAAATACATTCATATGTTATTTGTAATACAATTTTGCCCTTTAATAAAAGCAGACGCTATATGCTGCACAAATAACTAAAACGACCCAATTATTAAATAGAAATAAAAAATGTATAATAAAAATGGCAAAATACAAACTAAAATTAAGTGAAAATTAATTAAAATTAAAATGAAAATTGCAAATAAATAAACCATAATAAAAAAAATCTTTATTATAACACAACAGCATACTGCAGAATCGCTAAAACCAGCTACAATTTAAACCAGAATAAAAAATGCAATAAAATAAAGTAAATAATACAAAGTTTTAACATTTAAAAACACTATAATAATATATCGAGAACATGGAAATATACAATTTGCTCCTTGTATTTTTTTAGGAAGCATCTAGAGTTGTGAAAGCTGTTGTGTGTGTTTGTTATGTTGCGTTTCATTGTTGTTATTGTGTGTGTGCATCTGTGTATGTGTCTCAGATGTTCAACTGCATCACCGAGCTGGTCCTGAAGGCCCGGAAAGAGTCTGTAGCCAAACAACAACAACAGCAGCAAAGTGAAGTCGTCAAACTGAGTAAGAGCAACAAACGCAAGAAGAAATGCTGCTGATGGACTCTACACACACACACACACACACACACACACACACACACACACACACACACACACACACACACACACACACTTATAGAGAGCCAATGGACAGAACGCCACTGAACTGACGTGAGCCAGAGACTGAACTTAACACTCTTAAAGCAACATGAAGATCTCTGTAGATTTACTAATGATGGACATCAGGAGGAGCTTTTAGCAGGATCACACTTCCTCTCCTCAGAAGATGATGCTGACAATTAAACTAGAGGATCAAACCTTTCTGTTTTGAGCATCTTCATCTGGATTCTGACTGATTCAAAGGCCAAATGTGAGCAGTGTTAATGTGGCGTGCCAAACAAACCACAGCGATATCAGGACGAACACATCCACTCGCAGAGTTTTGAAGAATATGGCATGTTTTAGTTTTAGTTTTGGTTTTATATGAGCTCATCTATGATGGACTGTGGACCAAACATGCGCTCCGCTCTGCCGATACTAAGAGACACTTGTTTTGCCTTTTGCTTTCTCTCTTTTTTTTTGTAAAAGTGTATTTTTTTACTAACAGATTATACAATCACTGTAGCGTTCAGCTGATGTGCTGCCGTTAACTGAACGCTAGTCTATTTACAGAGCTGGGAGGAAATGCCAAACCATTACACAAAGACTTCACCAGGAATGCACTTGTGTCTTAGTTTACTCACATGGATGATCAGTGCAAAGCATTCAGTTTCTTAAAGACACAGTACACCTAATAATGAATATTTTCTCATTATTTATTCACACTCAAGTGGGTCGATCCGTAATAAACATTTTAAGACAAGAGTGGGCTTGTTTTTCTTGATCAGCAACATGCTTTTGTGTTTAGTTCTACCACAAGGTGTCGCTCTAGTACTTGTTTTGGCTCCAAAATAAATTATTCTCCCTCCCTCCCTCCCTGTTTTTCCAAATATGTGTGATGTTTAACAGAGCAAGGGATTGTTTTATGTAGTATTTCATATAACAAAAAAATCTAATTTAATTTTTTTTATCTAAACACGAGTACACACAAATATATTTGTTATAGGGAAGATATTTTAAAACATTTTAAGAAGAGAAAAAATCTAGAGAAACCCAAAATATATATATAAGTTAGTTGCCGAGCGAGAAAATGGCGCCGGCTTATGATGTCACGGGCCGCGCCATGGCGGCACTAAGCACTGAAGCGCCAACCGTACCAATTGTTTTTTTAGGGTACAGCCAGCGTTGTAGAGGAGTGATTTATTACATTAAACCTCTGTTGTTTGTTTATTTATGTATGGATGTTAGATCTTATGAGTAGCTGTGTGCTTTATATTTAGCAATGCCACATTTAAATGTTTAATGTTGTAATGTAGACATTTACCTGAAATTACCCGTTTATGGCATGCTCCAAAAAAGGGGGCGGAGTCTAGCCTTTAAGAGGAGATGGCAGACTCAGAAACGGTGTCAGTTTACCTGGCTAGCGAGCGTGTTGTGGCAGGACCGGAAGCAACCCCCCCCCTGTTATCTAGTGTCTGTGTGACGTAGATAAGTTTCTCTCTAATATATTGTAGATATATTGTTTTGTGTTGTATATATCGTATTTTGTATTATTTATTTGAGTTGTTACTTAGTTTTTTTTTGTACATACCTTTTTGGGAAATAGGTCACTGTACATTTATCTTCACTGGACTGTTTTACATTATCCTTGTAAATAAACCATCTTTTTAAACACTTCCGGGACGAGGCCATCAATTTAGTGGACCCATTCTGGGTCCACTACACAACTACGCACGGCGGCACGGGAAACATCTGACATCCTACACTCTGTAGTGAGCACTCTCACCGCTCAGAACTCACAGCAGGTGGCAGTAGTGAGCTTGTGGGTCTCGGGCCGTCGCAAACTATGAAATATTTGGAATAATTTGTTTAAATTTAAGTGTTTAATGTAAAAGGAGATGAACATCCCATAATGCGATTCATAACCGCAAATAAACACTTGTGAATCACTAAATACAGAAACTGTTCATTAACAGAGATTTATTTTAAACTCTATGATCTTTCTACAGATTTGACCCAAAAATGTTGAATATCGAGGAAAAGTCCATTTGTTTTAATAATTTGTTTCATGAAGTGAAACTTGTGTGTTATATTAGCTCACGACACACATAGTGAAATATAAGCCTTTCCATTCCGTTTGAGTGATTATGGATTAAAGATGACAAACTCAATCCAGTATTTCACTAAATCAGAATATTTCATGACAAAAGTTCAACATGGTCAGCTCCATGTGTCTCAATCTAGTCCACTAATTAATGCAAAGCCTTGAAACTGTCTCAGTCTGGCTTAAGTTTCTAAATCATGGGTTGGACTGCTGACTTGATGGTTGTGCATAAGACCACCATTGGAACCCCTTTATAAGGAGGCAATTGCAAATGAAACTGGATGCTCTCAGAGTGCAGTGTCTAGGTATATTAATAGTGTTAAGCGGATGGGGAAAATGTGGCTGGTAAAGGTGCACAAGTATGACCGCAGCCTTGAGACGACTGTCAAACAAGGGTGACTGAGGCTGATGTCAGAGCATCAAGAACCACCACATACAGACGTCTGCATGACATGGGCTACACCTCTTGAACTCCATGTGTCAAGCCACTCCTGAACCAAAAGCAACGTTAGAAGCATCTGTGCTTTGGCTGAAGAGGAAAAGTACTGGTCTGTTGCCCAGGAAAAGTCCTCTTTTCAGATGCATGCAAATTTTGTCTTTCACTTGGAAATCAAGATCTCAGAGTCTGGAGGAAGAGCGGAGAGACACGAAAGTCAAGCTGCTTAAAGTCCAGGGTGAGGTTTCCACAGTCAGTGATGGTTTGGGAAAGCCTTGTCATCTGCTGGTGTGGGTCCAGTGTCTTTTTATCAAGTCCAGTCAACACAGCTCTA